>NW_024582562.1:0-21795 GCF_018398535.1 Haplochromis burtoni | reverse complement strand
TGCTGCTGTTTTTTTTCTTTTTACATACTTCTGAAAAGAAAACCTAATTTCTGCCGTTCAATACTGAACAAATTTAAACTTTTTAAAATTATGCAAAATGCAAAACGCTTAGCCGTGTCTCTAATAAAACCGCTGTAACTTCAGAGGTAATGTTCATATGTTGATTAATGGTTTTCTTTCGTTTTTGATGTACTGCAGAATATTTTTATAAAATCCCAGAACAGGAAAATCACCTTCATGTTTTTCTGTTTTATCTTCAGCTACTTTGACACAAAGGCCTCTGCTGTGATGCTCACACCTTTGATAAAGTCTTGCGTGTGTCAGCTTCCTTTTTATAGATACAAAAATATGTAAATGTACTGATCTGAATTATAATATTTCTGACTGTCAAAATTTCCCAGATTCGAATCGAATCGTGGATCGAATCGATTCTAGAAATCGGTGACGATACCCAGCCCTACACCAGACCGGAGAAATTGCACCACCAGCTGTTTTTCTTGATGAACCTTTAAGATTTGCACACATTCATTATTTCATTATTTGGAGATTTTGTTTAAATTTGTTTAAAAGCTGCACATATTGATGGTGAAAGAAGAGCTAGAGTCTCAAATAGGACAAAACATCCTGGGCAGATGAACTTAAATACTTTATTTCAGTATTTTAGTTAAATGTATTCACTTAAAGGAATCATTATTAATTTTGTGGACGGTGAAGCTGAAGGAGAACAGGATGATTTTTTTCTTGTTTTTTCATTGGCCTGCTCCTTCTTATGGTGCTGCTTTGTAGGCCGTGAGATTTCACATCTCTAAGCATTCAGTGTCGTGTCTCAGTGAATAACATTTTAGAGAAAGACGAGGAGAGTTGATGCTCATCAATATGATTGCAGAATGCCTCGCCAAGGTGATTGTGGGTTTTATGAGCATGCACACAGATAAACGCACACATAGACAGACATTATGTTAAGGTCTGGATGTCTGATCTGTTTTGAAATTGCAGGTATTTTCAGCTTCTCCGGTAGCCTCTTTACTGAACTCCACATCATTCAGGTTAGCTGTAATAACTACATCTTACAAAGATGAATTAAATTATAACCAGCAGTGTGTTGTGGTCCTTACGAGCTCCTTTATTCGGTACATTTTCCCTCCACTCTTTTGTATCATTTACCCATCTATAGGAACCGGTTTTGTTTTTTGGCCGAGGAACCGATGCACGCAAATTAGACCCAGTGAGAAATGAAAAGCACCTCATCATAGGCGGTGTAGAAAGGCAATAGTCGATATTTCCCTGGCATTAGTAGCCATCACAACAAATTGGATAGCAGTATGTTAATGAGAAAGTCCAGTATGTTGCATCCTGTATTATAGATAGGAAATTAGAACTGTGGTAATGATGCATTTTAATAACGCCTTAGGAGAAGACATGGAACACACACACACACACACACACACACACCCACACACTCTGCACCCACACACACACACACACACAGCGCACCATGCCGAGGGAGTTGGGGGTGTGAGAGGTATCGTACTCGCCCCATAGACTTGCAAACTCCTTCATTAGCATCGTAGGGCCAGAGTTAGGTAGCTCATTAGCAAGGCAGTCACAGCAGCAGATGCTTCTACCTGCGTGCTCGTGCTCCAGCACACGCATGCACACGCACACATACACTATATGTATACATGGAAAAACACCCACTCAGCTTGCAGTGAGACACAGTGATACAGGCCTGTGGCCCCAGTAGGTCCTGATCCTGATGATTAAACCAGCATCATTATTATAGACTATCAGAATTACTTCTGCTTCACATCTGAATGCTTTCATCCATATTCAAAATGCATGTGACGCCTTCCTCATCAAGTCTATATTTGTACCTGAAACTGCCGTGTGTGCATGAGCATATGGTTTTTGCTTTAACTCCAGTGAGTCCTCTCACACTGTTAACTGTTTCATCTGTTTTGTAAAGACTGCTGTTTCTCAGGTGTTAATGGAAATGTAAACTAGCTATATACAACTTTAACTTGTTATAACACCTGCAGAAATGTCAGTGAGACATAGAATTATGATCTGATCTAATGGATGATGATAATGAAGTCAGAGATTCTATTTTGATTTATTTGTAAGATGGAGATTCTTTGCCACCGCAGTGGCACATTACCACAGCGCCACCTAGTGGTAGATGGCATGTGTTGATTTATGTGTTGTCTTTCTTGTTCCTGTTTCTCGTTGCAGACCAGCGTTCTGAAAACACCTGAGTTCTCTAATGCCCGGTCTGACTGCAAAAGTCTTCAGGACATACAACGCCTCCATCACTCTGCAGCAGCAACTTAAGGAGCTCACAAACAGTCAGTCACACCTGCTCGCTGCACTGTAACAGTCTAAATTGACTTTAAATGCTCTGCACCACACATGAGCATTTTAAAGCGGTGGCTTGTGTTCCTCAGGTGCTGGTGCAGGGGGGTTAATAATGTAACTTGCCATCAGTTCAGCTCATTGTGTCACAGGGTCCAGTGAAAACACTGCAGTGACCCTCTTTTATATTTAGCCGGCTTAGTTCAAGGTATCCTGATGTCAGTCGGGTTTCTCAGTTATGACAGGAGTACATTATCACTAAACCCAGAGCCGTGCATCTCGGTCTCGCTCTTATCAGAGTCCCATTGGCTGCCTCGGCCATGATTTTTCCCTTTCAGAGATAGAAGTGTCATACTCGTCTCATTTCTGGCTTGCCACTGAGAGCCAATATGCAGGCTGACATGTGGTTGCAGGCAGTGTTGTGTGAACCACAGGAGGAATAGATGAAGTTAATACACGTGTATAAATGAAATAGGAGAATGTAATTGTATGAATGTGACTTGAAGCTTGATGTTTTGTCGCTGTGAGGTAATGGCATTAGGCGTGTCAGCGTGAGTTTCTCTTTAATAGTTTCTGTGCATAATTCTGGTTTGATATGTTCTCACTTGGATTTTTTTCCTTGTTTAAATACAAATTACTTTTTTTTTTCGTTCCTCAGAGTCTGACAATGTGGCAGAGAAACTGTTGTCCTACAATCGAGCTAACAGAGCAGTTGCTATTCTGTGTAACCACCAGCGGGCGCCGCCAAAGACCTTTGAGCAATCCATGGCTAACCTTCAGGCAAAGGTAAGGGCAGCTGGATTGAAAGTTACTTTACAGTTTATATTTTATTGGACACAGTAATTTAAATTAGATTAGAAAGGTCAGCATCATACTTTTTTGTATTCTTCTCATTGTTAATTGACTGAGGAACAGATGAGAATTCAAGTGACAGTGGATCCACAGCCTGTTCTGTCACATTTTGAATTTAAATGTGGTGCCTGTGTGAGAGCTTGTATCCATATGTTCTCCACCCAGATTGATGCCAGGAAGGAGCAGCTGGCCTTAGCCAAGACGGAGCTGAAACAGGCCAAGAAGGAGGCCAAGACGAAGGGGAGTTCGGACCCGAAGTTGCAAGCGTGAGTGTCAGTAGTGGTGCGGAGGGGACGAAAGGAAAGCTTTGGTAACATTTTGTCCTGTCCATGCGTTGGACTGAGGGCTACCACGAAGTAGCTTTAACCATTTTGGCAGATACCTGATATCTTTCTGTCCTGAACATTTTTTCCTTTAATACAACTAAAAAAAACCCAAGAGCATGAAACTTTACAGGTGTGTACCTGAGATCAGAATAAAGGTTTTAAAATGGTTGCGGTGGAATCCACGGTGCACTGCTGGAGTTACGTCATCGTTCTTTCCTTTTTCTTGTATGCCTTCTATTTTTAGAATATAATTCATTCATTCATTCGAATGACCCTCAGGCAATGAATGGTTTCATGATATCTAATATTTTCATCACAGGGTAAATAGGAAAGCGCTGAACAGCTTTGAATGCGTTTGCAATGACAGCATCAGATTTATTTTCCCCCCCCCAGTAAAAATGTTTGTTTTCGGGTCTTTTCTACTATTTTCAAATATTTACACAAACTCCTCTTTAATTGTTGCACTGTGAGAGGAAGTGATACAAAAAGGTTCTTCCATCCACACATATCTGCACCAGTGATGATTCCTTCTCTGTCAGGCTGGTGGAGCGGAAAAAGGCAGCAGTGAAGCGTTGTGAAGAGCAGCTGCTGAAGCTGGAGGTCCAGGCAACCGACAGGGAAGAGAACAAACAGATCGCTCTGGGTACCTCAAAGCTCAACTACTTAGACCCGCGGATATCCGTGGCCTGGTGAGTGAACACTACCAGCTGTTAAATATATAACACAAGATGTATACTGATATTTTCCCTCAGACTCAGAAGTGATAGCTGGTTTGTTTCAACTTTACCGTCTGTGTACCTCTGTTTCTAGGTGAAAAGATCTAAACCTGAATAAAGACGTTTAGGCTCATTTTTAATATTCCTCCCATCTATTCAGGTGTAAAAACATGGAGGTACCTATAGAGAAAATCTACAATAAAACCCAACGGGAGAAGTTTGCCTGGGCCATCGACATGACAGAGGCAGACTTTGAGTTCTAACCTAAAACATGTTCAAGTCTCTCGTCTTAAAAGGTGACATAAGCTGCAATTCAGGAACCACTCCGTTAATTTTACATACAGTACTTTAATGCTGCATTTATTGTATTTTCAAAGACTGCCCATGTTGTACTTATAACTGTGTGGTACGATCGAGCTGTGCTTAATGTGCTTTTGCTTAGTGGTGTTTGTTTTTGTTCGACACTTTCTTTGGAAAAACTGCTGTTATTTGCCGTTTGTATGTTTTTGTTTGCATTAATCTGAATAAAGGTTCCCATTAGGCAGTAACGGGCCAAAGAAGCTGTCACGAGTTCTTAAACACCACTTTTGGGGAAGTGTTGTTTCAAATGCATAATTCTGCTGGTGTCGGTTTGCATTAACAAAGACAGTTTGTATAAGACTGAGGGCCAGTTCATTCTAAACACAGTGCTTTAAAATGAACAATGGGAAACACTGATTAGAATGCAAATAAAAAGGCAGTAACTTTAAAATCCTTTAAACCCCATATTTAATTAAAATGGTACAAAGACAACAGATTTTGCTTTTTGGAAAAAAATCAATGAAAATATATGCATGCGCTGATTTTTATTTAAGGGCAGAAATACATTTAAACAAACTTTTATGACCGGTGTTTTCCAGCGTGTTGCGTGACCTCTTCTTGAACTGATGAGACTAAATGTGTAGTTTTTAAAGTAAAAGTTGCATTTTCCAGTTCATAGTACACTAAAGTTTACAGTAGATAATTTCATCTGTGGATGCGATGACAGTCTTTAATGACAATAAGTGCTTCTGAGCCCAGTGACTGAAGATTCTTATTTTTGTGCCATGTCACTCCATACATCTGAATATATTATGCACTGTCCATGATGGGCTCACATACTTATTTGCTGTGTCATTGTCCTTATTAATTCTAAAACCCTTGGTGTCCCTGTGGTGCTCATGATGAAGTTTCAACATGCAGGGTTTAAATTATTATTTACATTTTACAAACTGTCCTAACCTAAGAGGTTGATTATAATTTCATTACATTATAAACAATATAGATTTAAAACCCATGCAACACTGAGACGTTCCACAGAATTTGCATCTGAAAATACGATTCTGGTTTAAAAAACAAAACTACAGAAAAATGCAGAGCACCTCGGAGTTGGATGTATTGTTAAAAATTCTGTCAGCACCAGAGGGGTATGCTACGAAGAACACTCAACACAGGCAGGCTGTCTTTGCCGTAGCTGGCTTGACAAAACGTAAAGATTTGTTTTCAGCTCAGTGCGCGCTCGTGTAAAAAGGGGTTTCATGCATCGTGACTCTGTGTCCACGCAAAATGATCCAAGTGCCATCTACTCCAATCTCAGACGTTATCAGATGGTGTAAAAACTGGATTTGGTGCATAAAGTGGTAAACATTAGAATTTATTATGTTATTGTCGAGTGTAATTTCAGTGCTGTCACCTTAGAAATAGTTCTGAGTCTTTTAGACTGGATACATTAAATGTGCCTGATGTAAAGGAAATGCACAAATCATTTGTCAGCAATTTCACATTAGTACTCTTTGTGTGGGTTCTGTATGTTGGACTAAATCAGGGGTGTCTAACTCCAGGCCTCGAGGGCCGGTGTCTTGCAGGTTTTAGATCTCACCGTGGGTCAACACACCTGAATGAGATGATGAGTTCATTACCAGGCCTCTGGAGAACATAGAGATGCTGAGAAGGTCATTTAGCCATTTAAATCAGCTGTTTTGGATCAAGGACACATCTAAAACCTGCAGGACACCGGCCCTCGAGGCCTGGAGTTGACACCGCTGTCTATAGTGGGATAGGCTCCAGTCCCCATCTGAACTGGATAAGCAGGAAAGAGATGGAATAAAGTTTAACATTTATACATTTTTTTTTTTGTTTCACTAAAATAAACATGCACATACATAATGCAATCTCCTGACGATGATTTTAGTGGTTCCACTAAAGTGCAGCTTAACAACTTGTGACATATAAAACTTATTCCCCGAACATGTGTATAAATAACACTTTTTAAAAATGCGATGGAAAAAAAAAAAAAACCTCTGAAAATATGGATTTTTAAAACTGAAACTCTGAACATAACCTGCGGCCGAGCGGCTTCAGGTTAAGTGACCATAGTGACTTAGGTTAAAAGAGCCGCTTGTCTTAAAATCAGTTTTCTGACCAACTCCAATAACTCACTGATCTCACGTCATAGTGGACCCCTCTTTCCAAATATTGACCATACATGACAAACAGCCGTGTATTAAATAGCTTTAATAGAAGACTATCAGGACTGGAATGCATCCCACACAATGGTTGTAACAGTGCTCACTGTGAAACACTGCTAGCTTTAAAGATTCGCTGCACCGTGTTGGTGCGGACACTGGGTTGGAGGTTTGTACTAACCTGTTAGCCTGCAAGTTTTAGTCCTCGTCAGAGGCTAGGGCAAAACCAACACTGTCTGCTTTCGTGTCAAGGAATTCAACTACTGATATACATGTATATGAAAATAACCTCCAGGTTAGTACGCTAAATCTGCAATCCTGCACATGAGCACTTGAGGTGCTGAAGGGCATGTCACACTACTCTAGCTTACAAGTAACGTTCAAATTTTCAAGTCATTACATAACCATTTCACAATATATAAAAAAGCATTTCACACAACGACACACCAAATCAATATTAGTCATTTTCAGAATGGAAAAAGTCTGCTGCTCCTGAATACAGGACCGACTTCACGCCTTGTGATTTAGGAACCTGTGGGACAGAATCAGAAAAACATTCACTATTAGAGCTTACATTCAACATATTTACAGGAAAACTGACAAAGCTAGATGTGCCGACTACTTTATTACCTTCATTATGATCCTTGACCCTCTTTAGCTTTTTCTGGTGTTGCCTCGATCTCCTCGACACCAGCCTGGGTCATCAGGTCAGCAATGTTTTTTTCCAAATCATCAATACGTGTGCTCATTTCATCAAGTGGAGAATTAGTTAAGGCAGGTAATTACAACTGGAAATCACAAAGTCAGCTAACACGGAACAAATGACCCAGCCTACAATTATTAACTTTGATGCATATAATCAATACAACATTTTAGATAATTATTAGGATATTCCTTCCAATGATCTGGTCTGACATGGTCTGGAACTTGTCCTGCATCTGTTGCAGCAGAGTCTGAACCTGTGGAGGGGAAAAGAGCAGAAATTATGAAACTGGAGCCACTTAGTAGTTAAAGTTTATGGAGATATAAAGTGAAGTCATAACACTGCCAGATACAAACACTTTTAAGCATATGGTCTGTGAATCAAAGCGTGAACAATGGTGAATTTGTTTCTATGCCAACAACTTAAAAGCTTGACTGTGGATCTATGATTTACTGTAACAAGTACACCTGCAGCGCACCCACCCCCCCCAATCTCTTCATTCTGCATCTCCTTCACATAACAGTCAAGTTAATCCTCAGCTTCTTTAAATCTGTGTGAATACGACTGTAGGAAACTAGGTAATGCATAACAACAAATGACTCAAACTAGCGGAGGTGGTTTTTAAACGTTTGCGAGGTTTACTGAAGCTGAACGTCTCTCACTGACCCCCATCTCTATGGCAACACTCAAACACTGCCTACGCAGGCTTTGTCGTATAGGAAACACTAAAAGAATCATTAACATATAATCTGTACATTTTAAGGTCTGTGTGAAACTGCGCGATATTCAGTAGTTAGACACTGATAAGGGAAACCTGCTATATATAAGTGCCAGGTGAATAAGAATAGAAAATGTACTGCAGGTAACTTTTACATAATTCTGTGCAGTTTACTCGTTGGAATTTGGTGATGCCATTTACATGACCGGTTGACCATTACATAACATTCTGGAGCTAAAGTCTGGGGTTGTGGTTTGGATGCAACAAGCTCAACACACACTTTGAATCTAGAGTTTTACACACCAAACAAAATCCACGAAACGCCGCAGAAGTGCTAAGATTTGCTAGCTCAGATAGCTTGCTATCGTTAGCATTGTTATTGGCTTTGCTAGCTAAGGCTAAGCTACTGTGGCTAAAGCTAGCTTGCCTCGCGATCACGACTCACCACATTGGTAAGGTCCTGCACCGATTTGGGGTCCGTCTCAGCCATGTTGTGATGTAAATGATTATCAGCGCCTAAACAGCACAAAAATTCAAACCGCTATCTAGCGACTGTTTTGCTATCTACTCGAAGTAAGCAATCTCGCACAACACCCACAGCACAGTCAGCTGTTCCAAAGCACAGAGAATCTCGCGAGAGCTGCTCCAAAGTACAGCGAGTTTTGAATGGGCAGTACAGAGTTGTAGATTTTATTTACCCCACGTAGCTTCATAAAACTCCTGACATTCAGATATTTGTTCAGTCCAGTAGTCTGCCTCATTTAGGCGTCCGGGTCATAGAAACATGCACACAAAAGCCTTTGTTAAATCTGTATTAACTAAAACAAAAGATAGAAGTCGATGTATCCGTGCGAGTGCGTGTGCGCCTGCCTGCGAGTGCGTGTGCGCCTGCCTGCGCGCGCACGTTTCTCCTCATCTGAACGAGTTGGATTTGAAAGTTGGAGCTGCCGGGAGCCCGGTGTGTTTTGACGCCGAAGAATTCGTGTGCGGGTTTTGTTTATGTTACAAACGGGCGGAAAGTGAATGACGAGGCTTGGTAAGTAAAGCTTGAAGTTTTAAGTTAACTCTTAAATTAGGGAACTTACTAGGGTATAAAATCCTTATAAGGGGCGATACAGAATCAGCCCAATTGCGCACCGTGCGCGTTGTGAGCTCGCGCTACTATTATAGAAAACGGTAGACTTTCTCAAGTGATTTAATTTTTGCCTTTAAAAGTTCTTATTTGCACAGGCTTATACGAAACCTTCATCTGTTTATAACAATGTAACCACTCGCTGTGAATGCTGGGCCTCTGTGTCTTGTTACTCTGAGGCTGGCACAGTAGCCTAAAATTGATGTCTGGAAGTTCAGGCATGTTAGCCCAACCCAAAGAAGCTATGCTTTGCTTACGTAACAAAGCTCGTTGTGTTATCAGATGTAGTCCATCACATTTGGGCTGCTCTCGTGTGATGGTTAACTTCTACAGCAGGCGGAGGGAAGTAGCTGGAGACGCCTTGGATTGAAATGTCCTGAATAATATTTAACTTTGGAAAACACGTAGAAACCTTTTTATGGAATGTGTTAAAGGTCTGCTGCAGGTTTTCATTCACTTTGCATTGTTAATCATCACACCTTTAAAATGCTTTCTGCAATGTTGGTGTTTTTACAGCCGTTATGTCCTTATTACAAATAAATGCCCTCTGATGTTAATCAGGCTGTACACAGGAGATTCCACTCAATGCATCTGCTGTTACGTTGAGGAGAAACGGTTAACAGCAGCAGTCTTACAAGAAGAGAAGCTGTTGGTGAGGGTTTTGTGTTATCACGACAAAAGTGTGTTGACCCAGTGCTGACTGGATTTCCAGGTTTGACTGATTCGTCAGCTGAGCCTTGTGACCAATCAAAAGAGCACATTCATTCTAGCGCGTTTCAAGGTTTGATAATGAAAATATTACACAGTCATTACTGAACAGGAACACAACAGTACCCACAAGCATGACGCCACTGCTCACTGTTGTTCAGCATGTGTAGGTCAGGGTTTTGTGTACACAAAATACGTTTGTTTTTGTTTTGTTTCTACTGAAGAACAACAATATAGGGAACTGGAGTTTTAGGGAACTGTATGAAATCAAATTTACTGAAACATATTGTAACACTGTTTGGAGGGAAAAGAGAACTACTGTGACCATTTGTAATAAAGTAAAATAAAATTCACTTCCTGCTGTGACAAAACAAATTTCCCATGTGTGGGACTAATAAAGGTTATCTTAACTTATCTTATCTTATCTTAAAGTATCATGCCAAGTAGTCACAGTAGTCACTTTGCTTGCTAATAATAATATTAATTTGAAGATTTAATTTAAGAAAACATTTTGAATTACAGGACCTTTGTTATGAAGACAGCCTGGTAATAGAATATGTTTAACTGAACATTTAAGCTAAGAAGAAAAAAGAAAAGCTGGTGTATGCAGCTGGTGCAGATATGCATTTTGACTTGTTATTTAAACAGTGTGGTAGATCCCATACTGGTCACCTTAGTAACGCCCCTAGCTTCACCAGCCGGTGACTGTTTAACCTCTCCTGGCAGTCCACGTCCTCTGTTGCTGTACATTCCCAGACCTTTGACTCCCACTTGTGATCCCTGTTCTGATATGTGGCCACTATAAAAGACAAGAAGTTTAAATAATAGAAAAGTAGTTTGCTTGTTACTTGTCTGTCCTCTATATATTTATGTAATGAATTAAAGTACAGTATACTATTTTCACACAGTCATGGGTCCATTTATTCTAACTGTTGGGAAACCTGAATAAAAATGAACCTTTTCTTTGCTGCACATCTGTTTGGAATCACTACTACGCCTGCCTGTAACAGCAGAGCTTGCCTAAGATGTGTTATTGAATGATTTTGATTGATGGAAATGGATGTAAAACGATTAGAAAAATAAGATAACTGCCAACATTTAGAAGTTGTATTTGGACAATAATGAGCCTTTTGTACTTTAAAAAAATATAAAAAGATAAACATTTAACAGCTGTTTTTGACTAATCAACCAGCAAATATGTGAAACTGTAACAGACTATGCAACAATGACATAGTTGTCTACTTCAACATTATGTTCTGCATAAAGAAGCTTAAAAGCAGTATTATGCCTGCCTTGTATGTGTGCATTGATAGGCCAGAATCAGCTGACTGAGATCATTTTGGCTCTAATATGAAGGTATATTGCTTCATGTTTTATGTAAGTTTGGTTATTTTGGTCATCATGCATGGGCTACTTTCCTGTAACAGATTTTGTGCTGGAAATAAAAATGAAAATTGTGATGTGAGATATAAGAATGAGGCATTTAATTGCGCTCGGGCAATGTTAATCTCTGGTTAGTGACTCTGGGCGCCTCATAATGCCCATTAATGATAACGCTGCTGACCTCCCATTACTTTGACTCTCTGACAGTGGCCTGCTGTCTGTCAGATCTCCTACTGCTACTCATCCACCTCCTGAACACTCGTAATATTCCCTTGCTGTGATGGATGCCGAGGTGGTTCTCCAGGAGGAGGACATGGAGGGCTCGTGGACGCTGCTCTCGACACCCACTCAGCTTGCAGTGAGACACAGTGATACAGGCCTGTGGCCCCAGTAGGTCCTGATCCTGATGATTAAACCAGCATCATTATTATAGACTATCAGAATTACTTCTGCTTCACATCTGAATGCTTTCATCCATATTCAAAATGCATGTGACGCCTTCCTCATCAAGTCTATATTTGTACCTGAAACTGCCGTGTGTGCATGAGCATATGGTTTTTGCTTTAACTCCAGTGAGTCCTCTCACACTGTTAACTGTTTCATCTGTTTTGTAAAGACTGCTGTTTCTCAGGTGTTAATGGAAATGTAAACTAGCTATATACAACTTTAACTTGTTATAACACCTGCAGAAATGTCAGTGAGACATAGAATTATGATCTGATCTAATGGATGATGATAATGAAGTCAGAGATTCTATTTTGATTTATTTGTAAGATGGAGATTCTTTGCCACCGCAGTGGCACATTACCACAGTGCCACCTAGTGGTAGATGGCATGTGTTGATTTGTGTGTTTTCTTTCTTGTTCCTGTTTCTCGTTGCAGACCAGCGTTCTGAACAAACACCTGAGTTCTCTGATGCCCGGTCTGACTGCGAAAGTCTTCAGGACATACAACGCCTCCATCACTCTGCAGCAGCAACTTAAGGAGCTCACAAACAGTCAGTCACACCTGCTCGCTGCACTGTAACAGTCTAAATTGACTTTAAATGCTCTGCACCACACATGAGCATTTTAAAGCGGTGGCTTGTGTTCCTCAGGTGCTGGTGCAGGGGGGTTAATAATGTAACTTGCCATCAGTTCAGCTCATTGTGTCACAGGGTCCAGTGAAAACACTGCAGTGACCCTCTTTTATATTTAGCCGGCTTAGTTCAAGGTATCCTGATGTCAGTCGGGTTTCTCAGTTATGACAGGAGTACATTATCACTAAACCCAGAGCCGTGCATCTCGGTCTCGCTCTTATCAGAGTCCCATTGGCTGCCTCGGCCATGATTTTTCCCTTTCAGAGATAGAAGTGTCATACTCGTCTCATTTCTGGCTTGCCACTGAGAGCCAATATGCAGGCTGACATGTGGTTGCAGGCAGTGTTGTGTGAACCACAGGAGGAATAGATGAAGTTAATACACGTGTATAAATGAAATAGGAGAATGTAATTGTATGAATGTGACTTGAAGCTTGATGTTTTGTCGCTGTGAGGTAATGGCATTAGGCGTGTCAGCGTGAGTTTCTCTTTAATAGTTTCTGTGCATAATTCTGGTTTGATATGTTCTCACTTGGATTTTTTTCCTTGTTTAAATACAAATTACTTTTTTTTTTCGTTCCTCAGAGTCTGACAATGTGGCAGAGAAACTGTTGTCCTACAATCGAGCTAACAGAGCAGTTGCTATTCTGTGTAACCACCAGCGGGCGCCGCCAAAGACCTTTGAGCAATCCATGGCTAACCTTCAGGCAAAGGTAAGGGCAGCTGGATTGAAAGTTACTTTACAGTTTATATTTTATTGGACACAGTAATTTAAATTAGATTAGAAAGGTCAGCATCATACTTTTTTGTATTCTTCTCATTGTTAATTGACTGAGGAACAGATGAGAATTCAAGTGACAGTGGATCCACAGCCTGTTCTGTCACATTTTGAATTTAAATGTGGTGCCTGTGTGAGAGCTTGTATCCATATGTTCTCCACCCAGATTGATGCCAGGAAGGAGCAGCTGGCCTTAGCCAAGACGGAGCTGAAACAGGCCAAGAAGGAGGCCAAGACGAAGGGGAGTTCGGACCCGAAGTTGCAAGCGTGAGTGTCAGTAGTGGTGCGGAGGGGACGAAAGGAAAGCTTTGGTAACATTTTGTCCTGTCCATGCGTTGGACTGAGGGCTACCACGAAGTAGCTTTAACCATTTTGGCAGATACCTGATATCTTTCTGTCCTGAACATTTTTTCCTTTAATACAACTAAAAAAAACCCAAGAGCATGAAACTTTACAGGTGTGTACCTGAGATCAGAATAAAGGTTTTAAAATGGTTGCGGTGGAATCCACGGTGCACTGCTGGAGTTACGTCATCGTTCTTTCCTTTTTCTTGTATGCCTTCTATTTTTAGAATATAATTCATTCATTCATTCGAATGACCCTCAGGCAATGAATGGTTTCATGATATCTAATATTTTCATCACAGGGTAAATAGGAAAGCGCTGAACAGCTTTGAATGCGTTTGCAATGACAGCATCAGATTTATTTCCCCCCCCCCAGTAAAAATGTTTGTTTTCGGGTCTTTTCTACTATTTTCAAATATTTACACAAACTCCTCTTTAATTGTTGCACTGTGAGAGGAAGTGATACAAAAAGGTTCTTCCATCCACACATATCTGCACCAGTGATGATTCCTTCTCTGTCAGGCTGGTGGAGCGGAAAAAGGCAGCAGTGAAGCGTTGTGAAGAGCAGCTGCTGAAGCTGGAGGTCCAGGCAACCGACAGGGAAGAGAACAAACAGATCGCTCTGGGTACCTCAAAGCTCAACTACTTAGACCCGCGGATATCCGTGGCCTGGTGAGTGAACACTACCAGCTGTTAAATATATAACACAAGATGTATACTGATATTTTCCCTCAGACTCAGAAGTGATGGCTGGTTTGTTTCAACTTTACCGTCTGTGTACCTCTGTTTCTAGGTGAAAAGATCTAAACCTGAATAAAGACGTTTAGGCTCATTTTTAATATTCCTCCCATCTATTCAGGTGTAAAAACATGGAGGTACCTATAGAGAAAATCTACAATAAAACCCAACGGGAGAAGTTTGCCTGGGCCATCGACATGACAGAGGCAGACTTTGAGTTCTAACCTAAAACTTGTTCAAGTCTTTCGTCTTAAAAGGTGACATAAGCTGCAATTCAGGAACCACTCCGTTAATTTTACATACAGTACTTTAATGCTGCATTTATTGTATTTTCAAAGACTGCCCATGTTGTACTTATAACTGTGTGGTACGATCGAGCTGTGCTTAATGTGCTTTTGCTTAGTGGTGTTTGTTTTTGTTCGACACTTTCTTTGGAAAAACTGCTGTTATTTGCTGTTTGTATGTTTTTGTTTGCATTAATCTGAATAAAGGTTCCCATTAGGCAGTAACGGGCCAAAGAAGCTGTCACGAGTTCTTAAACACCACTTTTGGGGAAGTGTTGTTTCAAATGCATAATTCTGCTGGTGTCGGTTTGCATTAACAAAGACAGTTTGTATAAGACTGAGGGCCAGTTCATTCTAAACACAGTGCTTTAAAATTAACAATGGGAAACGCTGATTAGAATGCAAATAAAAAGGCAGTAACTTTAAAATCCTTTAAACCCCATATTTAATTAAAATGGTACAAAGACAACAGATTTTGCTTTTTGGAAAAAAATCAATGAAAATATATGCATGCGCTGATTTTTATTTAAGGGCAGAAATACATTTAAACAAACTTTTATGACCGGTGTTTTCCAGCGTGTTGCGTGACCTCTTCTTGAACTGATGAGACTAAATGTGTAGTTTTTAAAGTAAAAGTTGCATTTTCCAGTTCATAGTACACTAAAGTTTACAGTAGATAATTTCATCTGTGGATGCGATGACAGTCTTTAATGACAATAAGTGCTTCTGAGCCCAGTGACTGAAGATTCTTATTTTTGTGCCGTGTCACTCCACACATCTGAATATATTATGCACTGTCCATGATGGGCTCATACTTATTTGCTGTGTCATTGTCCTTATTAATTCTGAAACCCTTGGTGTCCCTGTGGTGCTCATGATGAAGTTTCAACATGCAGGGTTTAAATGATTATTTACATTTTACAAACTGTCCTAACCTAAGAGGTTGATTATAATTTCATTACATTATAAACAATATAGATTTAAATCCATGCAACACTGAGACGTTCCACAGAATTTGCATCTGAAAATACGATTCTGGTTTAAAAAAACAAAACTACAGAAAAATGCAGAGCACCTCGGAGTTGGATGTATTGTTAAAAATTCTGTCAGCACCAGAGGGGTAGGCTACGAAGAACACTCAACACAGGCAGGCTGTCTTTGCTGAACCTGGCTTGACAAAACGTAAAACTCCAGTAAGAGATTTGTTTTCAGCTCAGTGCGCGCTCGTGTAAAAAGGGGTTTCATGCATCGTGACTCCGTGTCCACGCAAAATGATCCATGTGCCATCTACTCCAATCTCAGACGTTATCAGATGGTGTAAAAACTGGATTTGGTGCATAAAGTGGTAAACATTAGAATTTATTATGTTATTGCCGAGTGTAATTTCAGTGCTGTCACCTTAGAAATAGTTCTGAGTCTTTTAGACTGGATACATTAAATGTGCCTGATGTAAAGGAAATGCACAAATCGCTTTCATTTGTCAGCAGATTGTGAAATGAATTTCACATTAGTACTCTTTGTGTGGGTTCTGTATGCTGGACTAAATCAGGGGTGTCTAACTCCAGGCCTTGAGGGCTGGTGTCCTGCAGGTTTTAGATCTCAGATCTCACCCTGGGTCAACACACCTGAATGAGATGATGAGTTCATTACCAGGCCTCTGGAGAACATAGAGATGCTGAGAAGGTCATTTAGCCATTTAAATCAGCTGTTTTGGATCAAGGACACATCTAAAACCTGCAGGACACCGGCCCTCGAGGCCTGGAGTTTGACACGGCTGTACTAAATAGTTGGGATAGGCTCCAGTCCCCTGCCCCCCCACACACATCTTAACTGGATAAGCAGGAAAGAGATGGAATGAAGTTTAACATTTATACTTTTTTTTTTTTTGCTTCACTAAAATAAACATGCACATACATAATGCAATCTCCTGACGATGATTTTAGTGGTTCCACTAAAGTGCAGCTTAACAACTTGTGACATATAAAACTTATTCCCCGAACATGTGTATAAATAACACTTTTTAAAAATGCGATGGAAAAAAAAAAAAAACCTCTGAAAATATGGATTTTTAAAACTGAAACTCTGAACATAACCTGCGGCCGAGCGGCTTCAGGTTAAGTGACCATAGTGACTTAGGTTAAAAGAGCCGCTTGTCTTAAAATCAGTTTTCTGACCAACTCCAATAACTCACTGATCTCACGTCATAGTGGACCCCTCTTTCCAAATATTGACCATACATGACAAACAGCCGTGTATTAAATAGCTTTAATAGAAGACTATCAGGACTGGAATGCATCCCACACAATGGTTGTAACAGTGCTCACTGTGAAACACTGCTAGCTTTAAAGATTCGCTGCACCGTGTTGGTGCGGACACTGGGTTGGAGGTTTGTACTAACCTGTTAGCCTGCAAGTTTTAGTCCTCGTCAGAGGCTAGGGCAAAACCAACACTGTCTGCTTTCGTGTCAAGGAATTCAACTACTGATATACATGTATATGAAAATAACCTCCAGGTTAGTACGCTAAATCTGCAATCCTGCACATGAGCACTTGAGGTGCTGAAGGGCATGTCACACTACTCTAGCTTACAAGTAACGTTCAAATTTTCAAGTCATTACATAACCATTTCACAATATATAAAAAAGCATTTCACACAACGACACACCAAATCAATATTAGTCATTTTCAGAATGGAAAAAGTCTGCTGCTCCTGAATACAGGACCGACTTCACGCCTTGTGATTTAGGAACCTGTGGGACAGAATCAGAAAAACATTCACTATTAGAGCTTACATTCAACATATTTACAGGAAAACTGACAAAGCTAGATGTGCCGACTACTTTATTACCTTCATTATGATCCTTGACCCTCTTTAGCTTTTTCTGGTGTTGCCTCGATCTCCTCGACACCAGCCTGGGTCATCAGGTCAGCAATGTTTTTTTCCAAATCATCAATACGTGTGCTCATTTCATCAAGTGGAGAATTAGTTAAGGCAGGTAATTACAACTGGAAATCACAAAGTCAGCTAACACGGAACAAATGACCCAGCCTACAATTATTAACTTTGATGCATATAATCAATACAACATTTTAGATAATTATTAGGATATTCCTTCCAATGATCTGGTCTGACATGGTCTGGAACTTGTCCTGCATCTGTTGCAGCAGAGTCTGAACCTGTGGAGGGGAAAAGAGCAGAAATTATGAAACTGGAGCCACTTAGTAGTTAAAGTTTATGGAGATATAAAGTGAAGTCATAACACTGCCAGATACAAACACTTTTAAGCATATGGTCTGTGAATCAAAGCGTGAACAATGGTGAATTTGTTTCTATGCCAACAACTTAAAAGCTTGACTGTGGATCTATGATTTACTGTAACAAGTACACCTGCAGCGCACCCACCCCCCCCAATCTCTTCATTCTGCATCTCCTTCACATAACAGTCAAGTTAATCCTCAGCTTCTTTAAATCTGTGTGAATACGACTGTAGGAAACTAGGTAATGCATAACAACAAATGACTCAAACTAGCGGAGGTGGTTTTTAAACGTTTGCGAGGTTTACTGAAGCTGAACGTCTCTCACTGACCCCCATCTCTATGGCAACACTCAAACACTGCCTACGCAGGCTTTGTCGTATAGGAAACACTAAAAGAATCATTAACATATAATCTGTACATTTTAAGGTCTGTGTGAAACTGCGCGATATTCAGTAGTTAGACACTGATAAGGGAAACCTGCTATATATAAGTGCCAGGTGAATAAGAATAGAAAATGTACTGCAGGTAACTTTTACATAATTCTGTGCAGTTTACTCGTTGGAATTTGGTGATGCCATTTACATGACCGGTTGACCATTACATAACATTCTGGAGCTAAAGTCTGGGGTTGTGGTTTGGATGCAACAAGCTCAACACACACTTTGAATCTAGAGTTTTACACACCAAACAAAATCCACGAAACGCCGCATAAGTGCTAAGATTTGCTAGCTCAGATAGCTTGCTATCGTTAGCATTGTTATTGGCTTTGCTAGCTAAGGCTAAGCTACTGTGGCTAAAGCTAGCTTGCCTCGCGATCACGACTCACCACATTGGTAAGGTCCTGCACCGATTTGGGGTCCGTCTCAGCCATGTTGTGATGTAAATGATTATCAGCGCCTAAACAGCACAAAAATTCAAACCGCTATCTAGCGACTGTTTTGCTATCTACTCGAAGTAAGCAATCTCGCACAACACCCACAGCACAGTCAGCTGTTCCAAAGCACAGAGAATCTCGCGAGAGCTGCTCCAAAGTACAGCGAGTTTTGAATGGGCAGTACAGAGTTGTAGATTTTATTTACCCCACGTAGCTTCATAAAACTCCTGACATTCAGATATTTGTTCAGTGCAGTAGTCTGCCTCATTTAGGCGTCCGGGTCATAGAAACATGCACACAAAAGCCTTTGTTAAATCTGTATTAACTAAAACAAAAGATAGAAGTCGATGTATCCGTGCGAGTGCGTGTGCGCCTGCCTGCGAGTGCGTGTGCGCCTGCCTGCGCGCGCACGTTTCTCCTCATCTGAACGAGTTGGATTTGAAAGTTGGAGCTGCCGGGAGCCCGGTGTGTTTTGACGCCGAAGAATTCGTGTGCGGGTTTTGTTTATGTTACAAACGGGCGGAAAGTGAATGACGAGGCTTGGTAAGTAAAGCTTGAAGTTTTAAGTTAACTCTTAAATTAGGGAACTTACTAGGGTATAAAATCCTTATAAGGGGCGATACAGAATCAGCCCAATTGCGCACCGTGCGCGTTGTGAGCTCGCGCTACTATTATAGAAAACGGTAGACTTTCTCAAGTGATTTAATTTTTGCCTTTAAAAGTTCTTATTTGCACAGGCTTATACGAAACCTTCATCTGTTTATAACAATGTAACCACTCGCTGTGAATGCTGGGCCTCTGTGTCTTGTTACTCTGAGGCTGGCACAGTAGCCTAAAATTGATGTCTGGAAGTTCAGGCATGTTAGCCCAACCCAAAGAAGCTATGCTTTGCTTACGTAACAAAGCTCGTTGTGTTATCAGATGTAGTCCATCACATTTGGGCTGCTCTCGTGTGATGGTTAACTTCTACAGCAGGCGGAGGGAAGTAGCTGGAGACGCCTTGGATTGAAATGTCCTGAATAATATTTAACTTTGGAAAACACGTAGAAACCTTTTTATGGAATGTGTTAAAGGTCTGCTGCAGGTTTTCATTCACTTTGCATTGTTAATCATCACACCTTTAAAATGCTTTCTGCAATGTTGGTGTTTTTACAGCCGTTATGTCCTTATTACAAATAAATGCCCTCTGATGTTAATCAGGCTGTACACAGGAGATTCCACTCAATGCATCTGCTGTTACGTTGAGGAGAAACGGTTAACAGCAGCAGTCTTACAAGAAGAGAAGCTGTTGGTGAGGGTTTTGTGTTATCACGACAAAAGTGTGTTGACCCAGTGCTGACTGGATTTCCAGGTTTGACTGATTCGTCAGCTGAGCCTTGTGACCAATCAAAAGAGCACATTCATTCTAGCGCGTTTCAAGGTTTGATAATGAAAATATTACACAGTCATTACTGAACAGGAACACAACAGTACCCACAAGCATGACGCCACTGCTCACTGTTGTTCAGCATGTGTAGGTCAGGGTTTTGTGTACACAAAATACGTTTGTTTTTGTTTTGTTTCTACTGAAGAACAACAATATAGGGAACTGGAGTTTTAGGGAACTGTATGAAATCAAATTTACTGAAACATATTGTAACACTGTTTGGAGGGAAAAGAGAACTACTGTGACCATTTGTAATAAAGTAAAATAAAATTCACTTCCTGCTGTGACAAAACAAATTTCCCATGTGTGGGACTAATAAAGGTTATCTTAACTTATCTTATCTTATCTTAAAGTATCATGCCAAGTAGTCACAGTAGTCACTTTGCTTGCTAATAATAATATTAATTTGAAGATTTAATTTAAGAAAACATTTTGAATTACAGGACCTTTGTTATGAAGACAGCCTGGTAATAGAATATGTTTAACTGAACATTTAAGCTAAGAAGAAAAAAGAAAAGCTGGTGTATGCAGCTGGTGCAGATATGCATTTTGACTTGTTATTTAAACAGTGTGGTAGATCCCATACTGGTCACCTTAGTAACGCCCCTAGCTTCACCAGCCGGTGACTGTTTAACCTCTCCTGGCAGTCCACGTCCTCTGTTGCTGTACATTCCCAGACCTTTGACTCCCACTTGTGATCCCTGTTCTGATATGTGGCCACTATAAAAGACAAGAAGTTTAAATAATAGAAAAGTAGTTTGCTTGTTACTTGTCTGTCCTCTATATATTTATGTAATGAATTAAAGTACAGTATACTATTTTCACACAGTCATGGGTCCATTTATTCTAACTGTTGGGAAACCTGAATAAAAATGAACCTTTTCTTTGCTGCACATCTGTTTGGAATCACTACTACGCCTGCCTGTAACAGCAGAGCTTGCCTAAGATGTGTTATTGAATGATTTTGATTGATGGAAATGGATGTAAAACGATTAGAAAAATAAGATAACTGCCAACATTTAGAAGTTGTATTTGGACAATAATGAGCCTTTTGTACTTTAAAAAAATATAAAAAGATAAACATTTAACAGCTGTTTTTGACTAATCAACCAGCAAATATGTGAAACTGTAACAGACTATGCAACAATGACATAGTTGTCTACTTCAACATTATGTTCTGCATAAAGAAGCTTAAAAGCAGTATTATGCCTGCCTTGTATGTGTGCATTGATAGGCCAGAATCAGCTGACTGAGATCATTTTGGCTCTAATATGAAGGTATATTGCTTCATGTTTTATGTAAGTTTGGTTATTTTGGTCATCATGCATGGGCTACTTTCCTGTAACAGATTTTGTGCTGGAAATAAAAATGAAAATTGTGATGTGAGATATAAGAATGAGGCATTTAATTGCGCTCGGGCAATGTTAATCTCTGGTTAGTGACTCTGGGCGCCTCATAATGCCCATTAATGATAACGCTGCTGACCTCCCATTACTTTGACTCTCTGACAGTGGCCTGCTGTCTGTCAGATCTCCTACTGCTACTCATCCACCTCCTGAACACTCGTAATATTCCCTTGCTGTGATGGATGCCGAGGTGGTTCTCCAGGAGGAGGACATGGAGGGCTCGTGGACGCTGCTCTCG
>NW_024582561.1:1163714-1175860 GCF_018398535.1 Haplochromis burtoni | reverse complement strand
CTTTACTTTGAATGTTTGACTTGGATTTTATCTTGACTTAGATATCATCCACAAATTACAAATACAGCTAAACTTGTGAACAGGTATTACTTTGTGATTAATGTTCTGCTAGTCAGAGGTGGTCTAAGATACTGGACTCAAGTATGGATTTGCACTTCCCAAGTGACTTTGGCTGACTTTGGTAAATCACTTTGCACACAACTGCTGACGTCACTTATGCTTTTTAAATAGAGTAGTGAGTTCAAATCCCATTCCTGACAACCATTTTTTAAAATTTTGATTTAGTTCAAGTTGCTTAATGAAAAAATTTTTAAAATTCATGACATGAAGTTTGGGTTTAATGATAAACGTTTGAGCTTTTACATGCTGCTGTCTTACAGCTCTAAATTGGTCAGCAGTAAGGGAAGTAAAATAACTGGATGCTTAGAGTCTTGGAATCGTTCTGTTCTCTGGTTAAGTGTTTACAGAGGTGGAAAGCCTGGCTAGTTCAGTTGGAACCTCATATATCTCAGAGATGTGAAAACATGTTAGCCGTGCAATAAGCTGTCCAGCTACTACTCTACTCTAAGCGTTCAGTTAAAAAGGTTGCATGTCTGATAGTATGGAAGTTCATCAGTGCTCATGGAATTGTCAGCTTGCACATTTGGAAAGGGACCATCAATGCATTACGAACATTGCATCCTATACTCCAAACAGACGGGGTGCTGTGGGGTAGTAGTCAAAGCAGGGAAGCCTAGACCTCTCTACTTTACTTTATTGATAAACATAAAACAGTACAATCAAATATACAGCACAAGTCTAATTAAAAGCTAGTCTAAATTAAGGAGTCTTAAGATGATGTTTAAAAGAATAAATACAATCCAGGCAACGTAGAGATGGAGGGAGAGAATTCCACAACCTGGGGACCACTGTTCTAAAAGATCGAATACCTCTCTCTCACCAGTCACCTCACCCATCTTTTTTGGAGAAACCTCAAGGAGTTCCCACATCGGTCGATAGATGTAACCTCTCCAGTATGTCCTGGGTCTACCCCAGGCCTTCTCCTGATTGGACATGCCCGGCCGAAACCCCTTAAAGTTATGCCTCAAGTGGCTCCTTTCTAAGTGTAAGAGCAGTGGCTCTACTTTGAAATGCTCCTGAGTAATTGATCTCCTCATCCTATACTAAGCAGAGCCCAGTTCTGCAACTGACACAACCTAGACCTGGATGTCAGAATTGGCACCAGATTGCCAAAGTTGCCTATAGTTTTTACCCCTAAGCTGTAAAAGGTTGAGAGGGTGTTGCTGTTACCCTTAGAGACACCCTTGGGAAACTGGTAGCAATCATTAAAGTTTACGGTGTAGCATCTTTTTTGCTACCTTTTCTGAAAATCTTGTGAACATGATCCCTCAAAAAACCCCAAACCCAAGACATTTACAGAGAGAGGGGTGGGGTGGGGAGTTTGCAGTCTTTAATTTAAATAACTTAAATTACAAATTGCCTTTTGAGAAGTGGGATTTGAATGCATGCCTCCTTTTGGACACTATAAACCCGTCACACAAGACTGAGCTAACAGGGCTTCAAAATCCTCTTTCTGGAGACTGTCCAAATAGCAGGGACCAGCAATGTGAACGACAGTGACCGTAAGGTGCTTTAAATAGTAAGGTGGAGACCCTACAATATTACTGTGAAGTAAAACAATGCAGTTTTGTGTCACTTTCGTCTTTAAAGCATGTCACTCTGCACCAAACAGGCTTGACTTCAACTGGACATATGCTAGCAAGTTTATCTGTCCCCACAGCCTTCTGGAGGCCAGCACCCTCACTCTCTTATTCTGTTTTGGGACAAGACTCTTACAGATCCCAGTATGGGTCTTGAATTTACAAACCTGAAATTAAGAGTTCAGGTGGAAAAGAGATGCTTTTTCACCTGATCCAGCTGAGCAGCAGCAGTGCATCTATAGCCCATACAAAAGGCTCTTATTTTTTGTGCTGTCAGTCAATGCAATTTTGTAATTTAACTTAATTGTATATATGCAACTGTAGTGCATATAACTACTGATTCACCGATTCACTTTTTTAATCAGGAAGTTTTTGCAGACTGTATTACAATCTGCTAACAACCAAAGAGACCACATAGAAGCTTTTGTTGCAGCATCTTCTTTGCTTTAGATTTCACTTAGTATCAAAGTCAAAAACAGGAACAGCCCAGCTAGCTCACTTAGCGGAGCATGAGATTCTTAATCTCAGGATTGTGGGTTCAAGCCCCAAGATGTGTGGCGCTAACAACAAAATGACAGTCCACTGGAGGAAAATATGGGGAACTTCCCAAGGCAACAGATGATTGTGCTGTAATGCTGTTAACTGGGTTGGTAGGTGTCTTCCTCTTTGTTGTAAACAAAGCTATTCCAAGATAAGATGACCCCATTAAATGTGAAGTCTCCTCAAATCAATAACAAAAGCTTGTGAGAAGGCAGGGTAGGGAACTAAAAGAATTACATACAGTTTAGAGATAACTAATAAAAGAATTTCTATGCGTGGAGTGAAGCTGTGGAACAGTTTGAGTATGGAGTTGAAGCAATGTCCAAGCATAAAGAAAGAAAAAAAGAATTATAAAGATATGATCTTCATGAGTTATAGAGGAAGGGAAAAGGATGAAGTTTTATTCATGCTTTTTGGATTGTGCAATTGGCTATTGCAGACCTGGAGGTGTTGGGTTTGTTGTGTGGAGGCGGGGTTATGGAATCACAAGACATAATGACATAATAATTTGTACTTTATGTGGTGTTAGATTAGAAATATGTTCATTATTATTACTGCAGATTATATTATGTATGGCGAAGGGGTGCGATTAAATAGTGGCTGTAGCTCAGGTGGCAAAGCAGGTCAGCCACTAATCAGAAGGTCGGTGGTTTGATCCCCGGCTGCCTCCTGGCTGCATGCCAAATATCTTCGGGCAAGATACTAACCCCATGTTTGCCTACCGGTGGTGGTCAGAGGGCCTGGTGGTGCCAGTGTCCGGCAGCCTCACCTCTGTCAGTGAGCCCCAGGGCAGCTGTGGCTACAACGTAGCTTGCTATTGCCAATGTGTGTGTGAATGACTGAATGTAGTGTAAAGCGCTTTGGGGTCCTTAGGGACAGAGTAAAGCGCTTTACAAATGCAGGCCATTTAAATAAGTGTGTACTTCTTGCCACTCCTTTTCAATATGTAACTGAATCATAACAGGTGAAGCAATGTTGAAATGAATTTTTCTTGCTTTTGTTTAGCATTTTTTCTTTTCTTTGCTAAATGGACTTCTGTATACATACATACACATGTATACATGATCAAAATAAAAGTGCAGCCTGTATGTCAACAACTATACATAAACGAGTAAGTTATGAACTTTGACTTTAAAACATTCACATCCTCTGATGATTAAAAACAAACTGATGGCCTGATTGATTGTAGCTACAGGACAGAAGGAGCCTCCTGTTGTACCCAAATCCCAGCAATCACAACAGTGATTTTTTTCCCCCGTACCCAACTGCAGACTTAGTTGTTATCTCTTCAAAGATAAACAATGTTATACGTGTGAAGAAGGCTGGGAGCAACGTGCTATTACGTGCTATTATTTGTCCACCAGAAAATCATCCTGAGAAGAGAGCAGAAGACAATGTAGGATAAAATGAGGAGACCTGGTGAAAACAGAAAGCAGAGAGGAGCAGGTATTCTTTTTAAAAATCGGAAGAAGCTGAAGACCTTTTCTGGATTGGACTGACAGACTCAGCAGAATGCTTTGACAAGCAGCAGGGTGCTTTTACCTACCTGCAGAGCCGCTTTCATCAGAGTTGTTGCTTGTCAGACACCCATCACCCAACATGGGGCTGAAACCCATGACAGTGAGTTAAAGCATCTTATGCACTTCCAACTGAGCTAGATGGACTATGGGACAGAAATGGACACATATAACACTAAAACTATAGGAAAATATGGAATATGGCATTCTAAATGATGAGAATGACAGGAAGGATTAAGATTTATGCTCACAATAAAAAACAAAACTGCAGGCATGACACTGGAGGGCAACAGAGTGCAGTCACCCTCCTTTGTACAGTTCTATAACCTTAGTAAGGTTTGGCAGAGTATGTCACATGCTGAACACTTAAAAAAATAGGCAATATAAAATGCAACAAAAGACGCTCCCAGCCTGACAGTACAAGGTTTGGCTTCATTTGATTGCTTTCACTAAAGAACTTGTTTTACAGACCTTGCGGTTAGTTATGCTTGTTAAAAGCAATAAATAATGCAGTGACCTTTCTAAGGCTTTGTGATGTGACTGTGTCTTAAGATCAGTGACTCAGTTCTTATGGAATGTAGATGCTTATAATACTGACGGCATCATTCTCTGAACATTTCTGGAACTATCCCCTATCATCCAGTGCATTTAACTGAACTATATTTAATTAAGAAAATTAAAATGAGCTAATGAAGACTATCATATATTACAATTTTGAAACAGAAGGAACCAGAGCTAGACAATGGACTTGGGATCAACGTGAGTCCTGTGATATGATACAGCTTTTTCCCACTGGATTATCAGAAACCAGATAAAAAAAAAAATCCACGTTGGTTTCTGTATATCAATGACATCACAACTGACACGCTGTTCTCACTGAATTTATATACCATGATATCGATGCTTAAAGTCTGTTATAGAAACCAGAACATCAGTAATGTAGTAGCTCTTCATGCTAATATGTGAAGTACAGAAGGAAAGTGTCAAACCTGTTACCACTGATGGCTCTACTGTACAAACTAAAGATAATTAAAATCAACTGAGAACTTATGGAGGCTTGTGAACTGTCATATATGGGAAATTAATGTAGCTCACATGTTGAGTTCATCAGTATTGTAGTTAGTAGTAACCATGGAAATAAAAAGCATGAAAATATGTGGACACACCCCATGTCATAGGATTAACTGGACTACTGACCAGCTGTTTGACACTCCCTCCAGCACTTGTTTATCATGACTAATGATGTCATGATCAACAAGTGATATGCAGCATTTGTGGTAAAGGGATATTTCAAGTTATCACATCAGTGTTTCATGAAAATTCTGTCTTTGTCATTTTTGGCATACCAAATTTATCAACATGGAGAATTTTTTGTTAAAGACTTCAGGAGTGAGAAATAGATTTTAATAGCTAAAATCGTTGACTCTGTTTTTCAGCACTTTACTTTATTGTACTTAAGAAGTCATGAATTTTTAATCCAAATTAAAAAGAAACTAAATTTGACCCATGTCATGTTCTTTTTCTACAACAAAACTGTTTATTCTAAGAAAGTCAGACCCTGAATTGGACAAGTGGAAGCAAATAGATGGATAATCAGCGTAAGAATTTATTTTCCTTTAAATCAGCTTTAAAAAGTAATTAAAAAGCAATTCAAGTAATATAATGCATCTGGTTGTTATATTTTGGCTTGAAACTTTATCAAACTGTAGAATTGCATAGAAAAACCTATAGTTTAGATTATTAAGCACATTACATCATCACACTGACACTTACATGTTAGAGATATTGTTTAACTAATTTTTTTTAATTGAACGTTTTGAAAGTGAATTATGAAATGGAAACTCAAAGCAACACTCTGTTGTGTCTTCTCGTCATCTTTAAAAACCCAACTGGCTCCAAACTGCTAGCAGGGCAGCACACAGAGCTGCAGTGAAGCCAGGCTGGATGAAGGTGGCCCCATTGCACAGGTCGGTGCTGCAGCAGGTCCTGGTGACGGTGTAGTTCACATACAAGATGGAGCCCGTCTCGTTTCTGCACTCAGCTGGTTCTATACAGCCACGTTCATAGATGTTCAACAGGCTGATCGTAAACTCTGAGAGAGGAAAGGACAGTCCATGTTTGACTTGTTTATCTCGTTTTGGCTTGTTTTAGGTTATTCAATGTTTTCAATGTTTTTAAGATGTATTCTTTTTAATACTTTAACATAAAATATTTTGAAGCTTGTAAAACATTTTTTTTGGATTACATGTTAAAATGTGTTTTTGTAGCACATGTTAAAGAAATGAAATATAAAAAGATTTATGTCCCTACGCTGGAAACTTTGACAAAAAGTCTGAACTGCTTTTTGACACAGTGAACAAATTCAGTGGAAAGTCTTATCACTGTTGTGAGAAATCAAAATGTAATTTTCTTCATAGTTCTTCTGTAGCTGTGCCACAGAAAGTTCTGGGTATTTCTCTTACTTGCAACTCCAGTGAAGCAGTTAGTCTGAGATCCTGTGCAATTTACAGGATCAGTGTGCATGCAGTAGCCAAGGATCTTAAAATCACACGTCTCACAGGTGAGAGATTCAACTGTGGGAAAGAAAACAATAACCAAAAAAAGCAACTGTAAATAAAAAAGGTGCTGGAAAGTATCAGAAAGTGTTTTAATCAGCTGTGTCAAATATCTGACTCCATTTAATTACAATTTTATCAACATAGGAACCTCCTTTATCACAAAGTACACAAGCAGAAGTTGTTTTTTAACCTGCCAAGGTTAACAGGCTGTTTATATAAGAAAGCAATTCAAGCTACATA
Source organism: Haplochromis burtoni (assembly GCF_018398535.1). Taxonomy (NCBI): domain Eukaryota; kingdom Metazoa; phylum Chordata; class Actinopteri; order Cichliformes; family Cichlidae; genus Haplochromis; species Haplochromis burtoni. Next base: position 1,169,305 of record NW_024582561.1, on the reverse strand, counting down.
CCATGTTTTTCGGACCATGAAGCGCATGGGATTATAAGGCGCACTAAGCGAAACAAAACAGTCAGAGAAGTCAAATTTTACTGAACTCATTCCTCTAGCTTCCTCCACTTCCGTACCATTGATTCATTAATGTTGAATTCTCTTGCAGCTACTCTATTCCCATGTTGTTGCTGTTGACTGACCTCGTATTGTGGATAGATTATCCCAGTTGTTTTCATGACTGAAGTTTAACCCTTGATGAGTGAAAAAAGTTAGCTGTGTAACATAGCTCTGTCGCTAGCGATCACGTAGCACATCATTATACACAGCTAGCTAGTCCAAGCTAGCAGCTAGTCCAACTTAAGTAACCCCACAATTGATCAATTTATTAAAGGTGAAAGAATTTAGACAGTTTTTAACTCTCAGTGATGCCACAGTGTTTTGGACGGAGTTTTGGACCCAGATTACTTTGTGAGGCTCCCGACTACGGTAGCCGTAATGCTCTGACAAGCCATCAAGCAGTGCGGCTTCGAAGCTTACCAAAGTCATACTAAAACATTTTTTGAAATATTTTTGAGCACCGTGTACCACATAAAATCGGTTCGAAGTCAGTAAGCACAATAACACATAAGGCGCGCTGTTGATTTTTGAGAAAATTGAAGGATATTAAGTGCACCTTATAGTGCGGAAAATACGGTATATATATGTGTGTGTGTGTGTGTGTGTGTGTGTGTGTATATGGTTTGTGTGTCTCTCTCTGCATTAGCCCTGCTAACACTTGCGACCTGTGACATCCTCTGACATCCTTTCTGCAGTGGAATTAGGGAGGTCCATTCCAACTCTGTTTCACAAGTAGATTTCTTTGCTTTCACCTTTGTCACAAATTCATGACAAAGGTCAAGGGTTTAAGTTTGGCGACTATTCGTCATCTGCAATCTACCTCCTAGATCGTTTTTCCCCAAATGTTTTGCCTTTCATCTTTCTGACAAACTCTTAACAAACCAGTCCTTCTACCTGCATTTTCTCAGTATTCAGAATGACTTCGAGCAGCACTAAATGCCCTCATTGTGATTCTGGTGAAACATTTACATGGTTTTAACAACACTGCAATTGTTGTGAATAGTTTTCATTACAAACAGGTGACAGACATCACGAGAAAATGACAAACCTTATTTTATGGGAGGTGCTGGACCATTACATCATGCTAGAACAGCTTTGGTATTTTGAGGCATTGATTCTTGATTCTAAGAGCTCTATGCATGCTTTGTTATCTTAAAAGAAAGTGGCTGCATTAGAATAGAAATTTTTTATGATAGGATAAAGGTGATCACTTTTAACATGTCTGTATGAATTTTTAGTGGCCCTTTACTTTAAGAGAGCAGTCCCTGACCTATGGTTGAATCACAGGCATGGAAACAAGGGCAAATACACAGCATAGAGTTTGCTGATGCTATCGTGCTGACCTTCATTTAACTTTAGCTACAACTCCGCTCAATTCTTTTAAAAAAATTGTTAATAACCGATAAAAAATTGTTGTAGGTTGCGAAAGGGGTGAACTTCTTCAGCTCATGAAACATTTGAGAAATACAAGTGGCTCTACACCATAACAGAGCCACTGGATCACTCACTGTAAGATCCAAACCCTTTTTCTATGGCTTCATGGATGCTGCAGGTTAATCTGTTTCTTGACCCATGAAAAAGTTTATTTTCCATCAAACTCATTAGTCGTTTTACCACAATTCACAGATTACTGCCTGTGAATTCTACAATTTCGGTGAAGACCATATCAGATGTAAGTCTGAACAAAGTAGTAGCAGTGATCCTTAGGCATTATGAATGGAGGGTTGTGGCATGAGCTTAATGGTCCTTTAGCCATTTCTGCTCAAGTTTAAAATACACTTTTGTTTATCAGATGGTCAGAAACAACAGGAAACTGCACAGGCTTCTATTAAATAGGAATATGCAGACTCTTTGCCTTACCTATACATGGGTCAGCACTGCTTAGGGGCCTAGACACCCTCCAAAAAGCCCGAGCTGAGCCAGATAAAACCCTATTATCACTTACCTTGGTTCTTTTAAGGATATTCTAATAACAATTTGGAAGAACAGCAGTGTAAAACTTTTTAACAGTCGAGTAAAAACGTTTTGGGGTTATGAAATCAGACCCTTCAGAAACACTGAACAATATCCTCGATTGTTGATTTGAAGTTGTAAAAAAATAAATCACTTGATCAAGGTATTTATATTTATACATATTTTCAGTTTTTCCCAAGACAGGATATACACATTTTAAAGTATCTCTGAAAATAACCAGTAGTCCAGTAGTATTTGAGTCCAAGCAGAAAGAAAAGCAAGCAAAAAACCTCCTACCTGTAACAAACAGAGTCATTACTGCTGCACAACTCCACAGTAAAGTTTTCATCTTGATGTTTCCAGAAGTGCAGGTGAAAATACCAGAAAGATAACTTTTATTTTATTTTTCTACGAACTCACTGTTACGGCAGCTGTGGGAAATCTACTTTGACGAACAATGCAGTCATATCTTTGTTCACTGGGGGAGTTGTATCAGAAATACACGTCAACTGGACTGATAAAGTTTGCAAGGAGTGACATGAGTGTTGCTAGATGAATATGTATAAGAGAAAGTAAGATTAAAGTAAACCTATTATTTACTGTAGGGTTTATGTATCAGCCCATAATAAAAAAAAGTTATCTGATCTTTATCAGGTCTTGATTTAAATTTATTTTTATTTATTTGATAAAAATACAACTAATCCATTAGTCACAGTACAGAAACGAGCACTGCGTATTATTCACAAGGCTGGTTATCTAGATCATACTCACAAATTCTTTCTTCAGGCAAAGTTACTTAAATTCCAGGATCTGGTTAATTACAATACATCCATAATTTTGTATAAAGCTTTTACTAAACTTTTACCGGCAAATTTACAAACTAGATTTGAAATTCGAGAAAAGGTTTATAATGTGAGAGGCTTTGGAGAATTCAAATTACCCAGAACTCGAACAACCCGTAAAGGTTTTTGTGTGTCTGTATGTGGTGTGAAAATCTGGAACAGTCTGAGTTTACAATTGAAACAATGCAAAAATATTCATAGATTTAAATTTCTCTACAAACAGTTGGTCTGGTCACAGTATACTCAATGATGGTTTTTAGTGTGCTCTGTAATGTCTGTTCTCTTACCATTGCTGGTATGGATTCCAAAAAAAAAAAAAAAGTGTGCGTATGTATGTACATATATGTACATGTGTGTGTAGATATATATGTATGTATATGTATGTGTGTTTGTTACTTGTAGTTATTACTGCCTGTTACCTGTGGTAATGCAATTTATAATTTATATATTCTGTATTCAGTTATGAAGGCTCTAATTGTTGTTTGCGAGCTGCCGTTTAGATGCTTGTATGTGCCTGGGGCTGTTGATGGGTCTGTATGCAATGATGGGCGTAGCTGCGGGAAGTTTGTTTTTTTTGTTGATGAATGAGTATAGGGGTGGGATTTAATAAGTTTTCTTCGTCCCACTCCTTTTTCAGGCAATTTTTGTTTTTTGTTTTGTGCATTTTATGTTCAATATAGGTATTTGTTGTGCCTGAAAATGAACAAATAAAAGAAAAAATGAATGAATGAAAAATATATTAAATGATTTTCAATTCTGAGATGAAGAACAACACATGACATATTACACCATGTCATTATTTATAGATTATAAACTAAGGCAAATTTCAGAAGCAGTGCATGAGCATGAGGTGTTCAGTACTGTGGCTGCAAAACAAGCCCAAGTCATCACTCCTCCAATGCAGTGCTTTACAGTTTGCATGAGCTGATTGTGCTTATTCACCAAACGTGGAGCTTGCATTGTGTTAGCAAAGACCTGAAAGCTCCAGACCAGCAAACTGCCAAAATGTCTACATTTTTATTACACTTGCTGGGGGTCAGTTAATCAAGTGCATTTGATTAGCAACACCCTACTCGATCTGTTTAATTCAAATGGAAGCAGTGAGGGTGTACTAAATTTCTCACCCACTGCTTCTGCACAACCAGATACAAGAGCAAAGGATGATCATTGAGTACATTTTTCTCATTATTTTTACACATACACAGGACCACTTCCAGCTCCATCTTTTTCATCTTTAACTCTCCTAGAGTAGCTTTGCATAATTCACAATTTACAGAACCATGAATGAACAGTCTGAAATTCAGTATTTAGACAAGCGTGAAGGAATTATTTGCACATATGTTTGAAGCTTTGGCAACATTTAATTTGAAAATCTACCCCATTGTTGCGCTGTTAACCCAACATAAAGAGGAGCTGGCAGCAGAACTCAAGACTGAACTAGAAAAATTTGCATTTCCTGCGAAAATGCAGTGTGGATGCTTTAAAGCTGAAGCTGTATGCAAAAGCTAGCTGAAAAAGATGAAAAGTTGCAGAAATTGTAAAAACTTTGCAGAAGCAAAGGAACTTTGCTAAAATGTAATAACTTAGCAGAACTGCAATATCTTAGAGGAAACATAATACTTGGCAGAAATGCAATAGCATAGCAGAACTTAGCAGAAATATTGTAACTTACCAGAAACATAACTTCTCAAAAATACAAGAATTTAGGAGAAATAGTATAAGATAACAGAAAGAATATATTTAGCCAAAAATACTTAAACATTACAGAAACACTATGATTTAGAAAAATAGTACAACATAGCAGAAATACTGTGATTTACCAGAGACACTGTGATGAACTATGAATATTGTCATTTTAAATTAATACTATGTTTCAGCACAAATACTCTGGTTTAGCACAAATATAATAACATAGCAGAAATACAATTATATAGCAGAAATGCTGTATTTAGAAAGAAAAATATAATATAGTAGAAATAGTATGATTTAGCAGAAATACTGTAATCAGCACATATACTGTAACATGACAGAAATTCCTCCACTTAGTAGTAATACTTTAACATAACACAAATGTTATGATTTGGCACAAAAATCATGATTTGTCAGAAATACTTTAGCAGAAATACTATGATTGAGCAGAAGTACTAAGATGTAGTAAAAGTACTTTGATTTAACAGAAATACAATTATGGAGGAGTAATACTTTAAAATGGGAGAAATATTGATACACACAAACATACACAGAGCCTAAAGGGAAGAGTATTTGTGCCATGGAGTGTTAACAAGAATGTGAGGTCCATATTAGAAAAGCTGGTAAAATCCTAAAAGTTTGCAGAATTGTAATAAATGATAAATATGAATTACTGGTCTGTGATAGTGTATTAATTTGTAGGGAAAAAAACATGTTGACAAGGTGGAATCGAACCCACGACCTTTTTGTTGCAGACCCGTGTCATTACCAACTGTGCCACTGGGAAAGAGAACAGGCTCCTTGAAAAACAGGCTGATGAGCAGTCAGAATTAGATCGCGGTCAGAGGCGAAAAACGCCGTTTTTTGGAGTTACAAAACATTGTGTAACTCAAAAACTAGGTAGACTAGAAGCATAATTCTTGTACTGGGTGAATCAGTGGACTTTGGTGTACTTTGACTGTGATTTTCATTGCTCTTTGTACAACCGTCGCTGAGATATGACGAGAG
>NW_024582561.1:1007573-1154449 GCF_018398535.1 Haplochromis burtoni | reverse complement strand
AGGAAACGGAAAACCTCAGATATGATTGGCTGGCTGGGAGCCGTGCAGGCCCTGATTGTATATTTGAATGTCTCAGTCCTCACAGAGGATTGGCTGCCTGGCAGAAATATATAGAAATAGTATGATTAAGCATAAATCACTTAAAGCAGAAATACTATATTAAGCACAAATCCTATAAAAAGCAGAAATACTGTACTATGATTTGGTAGAAAAACTATAATTATTGGAAATACTATATTTGGTAGAAATACTATGTTTTGGCAGAAATACTATATTTAGCACAAATCTTATGAAATAGCAGAAATAGTATGATTTAGCACAATAGTAATAACTTAAACAGAAAGATTGGAAAAGCAAAATGGACAGCTGAAAAAATGCTATATTAAGCACAAATCCTATAAAAAGCAGAAATACGTACTATTTATGCTAGAAATACTATATTAGAAAACATATTTGAGCAGAAATACTATGTTTTAGCAACTTTGACAGAAATACTATATTTAGCACAAATCTTATAAAATAGCAGAAATAGTATGATTTAGCACAATAGTAATAACTTAAACAGAAAAATTGGAAAAGCAAAATGGACAGCTGAAAAAATGCTGAACATGCTGAGGGTCCCTCAAATATACTTGTTAAATGAAAAAAATCAGCAAAAAAAATATAACAGCCACACAATCACAAATATGTACACATAAGGAAACACACATGCACAGAGAGACACACACACAAGATCCAATTCAGTCAACCAGTCTAAATATATTGAATTTGAATCTTAACATCCTGACAAGCCAGCAAAATACCTACGTTTTGATGTATAATTTGTGGAAGTTGAGTGAAAATTGAGCAAGTAGCAAGAAGTTGTTCGGACATGAAGAGAGTATTAGTAGTAGTATTTATTTATTGTCATTGTCAGAGAACAATGAAATTGCGTTTGGGGCTTCCGTACAACCCAAAAAAATGAAGAAAATAATAAATACCCCTTAAAACCCAAGTGTAAATATTTAACCCAGTGTGACTCCAGATGCAATAAGACAATCCTTAGCAAAACATGAGAACACTGACAAGTAATGTTCGTAGAAATTCAGACAAAGACCTGAGAAACATGACAAAGTACAACAATGCAACCCATTCAATATTATTGTACTGTGAGATATGATATCAGATATGATAGTTATCTATTTAAGAAAGGGGGGGGGCAGGAGGGGGAAGAGAATAAAGATATGATGCACCAATGCAGACCAGTTCATTGCTATTAAGAAGTTGGATATGGTTATTGTCCGTGAGAGGGGGGCAGAGAGTTCAGGAGCCTCACAGCCTGTGGATACAGGCTGTTGGCCAGTCTGGATGTTCTGGCCTGTATAGACCTGTACCTTCTCCCTGAGGGCAGCAGATGGAAAAGGTGGCGCGCAGGGTGATGTTGGTCCCGCAGGATACTGTGCACCCTCCTCAGACAGCGAGTGGGGAAGATATTACTGATCTCTGGCAGACTTGTTCCAATAATTCTGCCAGCTTCTTTCACCACCCGCTGGAGTGCTTGCTGATCGGCCTTGGTGCAGCTGGGGAACCACACTAGAAATCCATACGTCAGAACGCTGCTGATGGCACAGTTGTAGAAGTTCAACATCAGAGATCTGGGAATGTGTGCGCTCCGCAGTCTCCTCAGGTAGTAGAGGCGCTGTTGGGCCTTCCGTGCAACTGAGGTGATATGGTTGCCCCAGGACAGGTCCTCGGTCACAGTTACCCCCAAGAATTTAAAACTGCTCACCCTCTCCACCGCCTCACTGCCAATGAAGAGAGGCAGATGGTTGTTATGACCCTTCTTCCGGAAATCTACAATGATCTCCTTGGTCTTTTTGGTGTTTAAGACCAAGTTATTGTCGTGGCACCATGACTCTAGTTGTTGCACCTCTGTCCTATAGTTAATTAGTTGTAGTAGATCATCTCTGTTGTATTGAAGTAACCCCAGACTGTGTGAAATAATACACAGTACCACCAAAAGTGCAAAAATGTAGGAGCTCCGGGCCGCTGCGTCTGTGCGCGCCGCCATCTTGGATCTACGATGAAGCCGAGAGAAGACTGCAAAACCTTCAGTGGCACACTGGAAGCCAAGAGCATAGCAACCATAACAATGCATGTATTTTGTGAAAAATCACAATTTTGCAACTCAAATCTTTAAGAGGCATAAAAGTAAAACGGTAAAAGATTTGAAAAAGCTGATTTATACTTGAATAGCCCAATAATTTGAGAACATTTTAAAGTTTGAATGGTTGTTCTAGGTGAAAATATGAGGAAGTAGTTAAGTTTCAAAAACAAGCAAATTTTAGCAGAATTGCAGAAGTTTCCCATTCAGTTCAAATTAAAGGAAAAAAGCTTAATATTTTAAAAAGTATAATAGTGAAAAATACCAAAAGACATAGCCGTCATTAGCAGAAATAGCAGAATAGTTTAAAATTTGAACGGTGAAAATAGCACAAAAATTGTGGAAGTAGATCCATGGCGAAAAGTGTACGGAAACATCAAGAAGGAACTCAATAGTGTGGATGCTTAAAGCATCCACACAAGTAAAGTCTTCCTTTACTCAACTTTAAGTTTGACCAGGTTGGGCTAGCAGTGGATGAACATGGCCAGCGTTTGTCTTCGCTCGGGCTGGCAGCGGAAGATGTAGTTCAGCAGATCAAAGAGCTCAAAGAAGCATATGGTGACCTCCGAGAGGCTAACTCCAAGCTGGGCGTCAAAGTTATCGACCTAGAAGGCCTCAGCCTTTGGAAAAACCTACAAATACTTGACTTAGCAGAATCCACTCAAAGTGGCCGCCCAACTGACTTTTTCGTCGCTGCCCTCTGTGAAATCTTTGGTGGGGATATACTCACATCGCCTCCAGAAATCGACAGAGCTCACCGTACCTTAGTGCCGAAGCTAAAACCAGGTGACTATTTTTGCAATCCCACCTCTCCAATTTTCCAGAAGCTCGAGCTGCTAACTAATGGACGAGCTCCTTAATTTGCAACTGTCAGGCAAGGTATAATCTTCCACATCTATAACAAACTGTGCAGTGTAACTTCAGCTCCCTTTGAAGGCCTCAAATCCACATGGGGGAAGGAGTTGGGTATAACTATGTCAGATGACGTATGGAATTCAGTCCTCACTCTGGTAAGTTCCACATCACTCTGCGCACGCCACTCCTTATTCCAATTCAAGGTAGTCCGTAGGGCCCACTTGTCTAAATCCGAATTAGCTAAGATTTATCCTAGCTTTGACCCTCACTGTAACAGGTTCTGGTATGATGATGCCAGTCTTACCCACATGTTTTGGACCTGCCCTGCCTTGGCAAATTTTTGGGAAGAGGTTTTCTGCACTCTGAACAAGGCTGCCGGCCTAAAACTGGCTCTCAACCCCGTACTTGCTCTCTTTGATACAGTAGGTGAGGATGATAAGTATTACCGGGATAAAACGTCGGGTGCTGTCCTTTGGTTCCCTCCTGGCTAGATGTGCCATTTTGAGAAGTTGGAAGGCTCCATCCAAAATAAAAAAGGCACATTTTCTGACAAACTTGTCTAACCTTAAATTTAGGGATGTTCCTGCTAAATAACAGATTTGCTTATTCCATAGATGTTCGATGACCTACCACTGTAGGATTTACTGTGTTAATGGGAATGTGAAGCTCAGTTGTGTTGCAGCTAACTTCTTTGTGGTTTGCAAGGAAAGGTTTTGTTAGTATCAATCGCCCCTCCCGGGTTCTTGTGCTTTGTTAATTTCTTTTTTCTTTTTTTTTTTTACCTAAGTTGCAACATGAGAAGTTCTGTTTTGTATTCAATGTAACCAGTTTTTGTGTTTCCCTTTGTTTTTGTTGTCATTTTTGTAAACTGTATCCACAATCAGTCAAATAAGAAATACTCTGAGGCTAAAGATGCTTTTTAGAACTTCTTTTATTTTCATATAGTCATTAAAAGGAGAAATACAAAAAAGGAAAGCAACAACATGGAAGACTTAAAAACTCAATGTTTCCCTGAAACATCTCATAGATTAACTTTCATGACGTTGGCACTAGAGGTTTGTGTTTTATGTGACAAACAAAACTTTGCTTCATGACTATGCATGTAAGTTTACTTAATAACTACTGAGATCCAAAGACTTCATTTTAGATAGAGTGTAAAGAACATGTTTTTTCTTAGGTTTTTGGTACGAATGGCTTTAGCTAGCATTGTGTGAAGTTTGATCACAACATGCTTCCCCAAGCGGAGGCCAGGACGGCTGCAGCAATGGCGGCAGAAAGGGTGATCTTGGCAGATGGGGCACCGCTTGTGGGGTTGCAATTATCCGTGGAGCAGCACGTGATTGCGAGGTTGTAGCTGACTCCCAGCAGGGTGCTGTTAGACGTAATGTTGCAAGCTGCAGTGTCACTTCGGCAGCCCCGGCTGGTGAAGCCTGAGAAGCTGGTGAGTGATGGGAAAGCTGGAGAGAGAAAAGTTATGTTAGGCTATTGAGACTTACAGAGGTGAAGAATGGCATTTAAAATATATACAGTATAAAGTTTATTGCATTTAATCTCTTTTTTTCAGTCCTATTTTAATACTGCACTTTTGTTTTTATAACCTTAAACCAGTTGAACTGACTTTTCTTTAAAGCACAGCACCTGTTAACTAGTAATTTTCCACTGTCACCCAGCTACCACCACACCCTACTTTGTTTTGGCAGCTGAGGACATCGGGTATGTCTTCAGATACATTTGTGAAAGTAGACAGGTATAATTTATGTGATTGATTCCTGTGCTCACTTGCTGTGATATTTGAAACAATCAGGAGGTGACCTACCCACGGTTCCAGTATAGCAAGTGCTGGTGTTGGTAGAGCAGGTCTCTGTACTGCTGGACAAGCAGAGCCCCACAAGGCCAAAGCTGCACTTGTTGCATGACAGGGAATCCACTGAAACACACAAAGGAAAGCAGAAAAGTGAACATCATTTTGAGAGGCGATCAGAAGTGATTGACATATTTGCTTGGCAAGGAAACGGTCACCGGTTACTTTACAGCCAGAGACACACATCCCATGTTGGTCATCCGGCAAAATCAAACATGTGGCACTACCCAGAGTGACAAAGGGAGTAGCCAAAAGTATTTTTATCAGTGGAAAAAAAAATCAGGTTGATAAAGCAGTCAAGTTTTTGTTTCTGATTTTTTGTGTTTTTTCCCCTGTCCAGTCAGTTTTGCCCTGCGCCAGGTGTGACTGAGCTCAAGGCTCAGACACACTGCAATGGAAAATGTCTGGTCTGCCACACCCTGTACACAGGTGTGAGCAACAGCTGTCAGTCAATCAGCTTTATATGTTAAAAGGCTATCATCTCAATTCAGTACAGAAACATCTGTTAATAAAAACACTTTCACTAAATGGAACGTCAAAGTAGGTTTTATTTAATTTGGAGGATTGAAAAAGAGTCAGTCTGCTGTTATTTTAGTAGACTTGTCATTAATCATAAATACACCAGAGGCCTGAACTTTTATAGACCTCACCCTGAGCAGCAGCTCAGTCAGTTTGGGCATTAATTATTCAGATAGTTAAAAAAAAAAAAAACAGCACGGGCGAATATCCAAATATCATATAACGTATGAATTCTGCTTCCTGCATGCCTCACCCAGGCTTCACATCTTGGCAACACACACGAAAAATTTCTGCATTTCCAGAATGTGAGAAAGAGCATCTTTGGGCAAAGCTGGAGCGGATTCTCCAGACATCGTGTGGTGCTCATGTGCAGTTGGCCCAAACAACACAAAGCAGGCACAGTGTTTGCCTCTGACGCAGTTACAGGAGTCTTACTTAGATGTTACCGTGAGGAGAATTTGACCAGTTTTGTCAAAAAACCAACAACATCCCATCACTCTCGATAGTCCCTTAACCAGCTGTCTCCTACTGTTTTTTTAGTGCCCTGTGAAGTGAATGATTACCCTCAGCACAAAGAAAAAAAACATTTTTTTTTTAATGCTGGGATGATGGCAGATGTTTTATTTCTGAAATTATGGAAAAATAAATAAAAATAAATAAAAACCACCACAATAAGTTTGCCAGAGTCCTGAATTTATTTTTACCCTGCTACCAAAATAATTTACTAAAGACAATGATTTTTTATCACCAAAAAGGAACTTAGCAGTAATACTTGTCTAAAACATTTCAGGAAAAAAAGATAATTTTACACCTTTTTTAGCTCCTCTGATTTCCTTGTATTATATAAGATATCGTAATATTTATGTTATTTTTGTAACCTCATTTTATCATTAACCAATGCAGAGAACTGATTGGATAACCTTACCCAGCATGAAGGATGCAACAGCTGCGATGACTGCAAGCACAATCTTTGCCATCTTGTGTTGATTTGGTCGTTGGCTTTGAGTCCTCAGAAAGTCCTTCCACAGAGAGGCTGCTGGCTCTTGGCACTTCTCGATAAACTGATGAGCTTGTTTGGTGGGGACAGATTTATATTTGACAGCTGAAGGGAGTGGACAACAGTTTTTTTTTTCCTAAGCCTTTTGTCTTCTTTGTCACCTCAGGTGGACGGGAGAGGGAGTGCTAATGAGCGAAGGAATGCCATGAATGATGAAAGCAGCGAGGCTGAAAAACGTAAAAACACAAAACCAAAAACAGAACTACCGACTAAGTGGTTCTTCTTTGTAAGTAAAATTTGCTTTTATTACAGAATTTAATGAGTTATTTCTAGGTTTACCCCCTTTTTTTCCCCCCTCTAGAAATGACATCAGAACCCCAGAATAATCTTTTTAATCTCACATATGACACATCGATAAAGTCTCTCTCTGCAAAGTGGCACTGAAACCTGGTTAACCAGTAAATCTAGCAGTTTCACAAAAAGAAAGATTTGTTTCATCAGCAGTAAAGAAATCAAACCCGATACACACATCTCTCCAGTTTCAATAGTTTTATTTAAAGACTTTGAAGCATCAAAATATACATTTTTAACACAAAAAAGGATCTCTTTTGAAAGTATTGCCAAACTACCCATTTTATAAAAAGTTTTTGCAAACGGGAAAATGTGTATATGAAGACAAATCCGATCAAGACGCATTAGTCTATACATCCCCATCACTCCCATATAGCCAACATACACACACACACTGGAGGGACCCCAAAAAAAACAAAAAAAAAAAAAAAAAACCAACCATGTTATTTAGACCTGGCAGGGGGAAAGGGGGGAGAAACAAGAATGATGAACCGGTGCCAGCCTTAAGCTCCATAATGCGTTCATAAACACCCTTTATGCTTTGGTATGTTTCACAGGTAGTAATAATGTTATACAGCTAGTTTACACTTACTCCCTGTCTTAGTTTCCACTCAGTAAGATAAGAAACACATTTGGTTTAGCCTTAAAATTAAGCCCCCCCCACCACCATCTTCAAATGCAATGCTGGCAGCGATGCTCAGAGTATCAAACTCTTCGTTTGAGGCGTTCTGACAGCGACAGAGCTAGAAAACAATTAGGAAATTCCTCACAGGTTATTCACCTAATTAAACCAAAATGCACATTGATATCAGTATTACACCCGATTAATATAAACAGACTTTATTAAGCATCTGTTACAGTAAATGCAGGCTGACCCAAATAAAGAAAAATGTTTAAAAGATTGAATTAATTGAAAAACATCTGAAACCAAAACTGCAACATAACTGAAGGACAGCAAACAAAAGACCCATAATGAAAAAAGAAAAAAAAAAAAAAACCTCCATGATTACAAAAACCTCATGTTTAAGGACATTTTATCGAATCTCTGGTGTGTGTTGCATCCATGTTTGCATTTTAAACTGGTGGCATCTTCTGTCAAACCAGGAGGTTTCCCACAAACACAGCAGAGATGGTGGCGAGGGCCAGGGTCAGCGTGGGGGTGCCGGGCGCTGCGTTGCATAGGTTTGTGTTGCAGCACGTCTTGGTCATCTTGTAGACGGTCTTGTTTGTGCCAAAGTCCACATCTTCAGTCTTGTTGCAGTTCGCTACTGCTAGGCAACCCTTCATCTTGATGTCCACAAATCCAACTGTGGAACAACAAACAGCGTCAGCGTTTACCACTCAGGGTGCTCGCAGATTCTTTAGAGTTTATCATATGTCAGCAAAAGTCTAGAAAGTGAGCCAAGTTCAGTTTGCAAAAGGACCAAGCATTATAAAAGAGATCCTGCAACCGTTTGTGAAGTCTGTTCATGAAGCATTTTTGCTCTTGCCATTTTGAAATTTGGAAAACTAATGTGTGAAAGATGAATTGGACTGAAACCACATGCTCTTTGTCACCAGTCAATAATCGTTTAGCTTATCATGGAAAGCCTGACAATGTAATATGGCTACATGTTACAGGTAGAAATTCCCCAACTGAGAAGGATCAACTTGAATGGGATCAGTGACAGGGCAATTAAGAGTTTGTTCCTGCAGCACAATGTCTAAAACTCCCCCTTTGTTTGCATTTTAAGAATGCAGGGGTTTCACCTGAGAGCTGACGACAAGCTTTACAAGAATGCAGTGTGTTCACATTTGTAGCCACTGGCGGTGCTTACTTGCTTTCCCAACTCCACTGTAGCACAGTTCGCCGCTTGCACACGTTTTTTCAGACGTCACACACAGACTTCCAATCCCAATGGCGCATTGGTAGCATACAAGAGCTTGGGCTGATATCAGATTTGGAGAAAAAGGGAGAAGAAAAGAGGAAACCGTTTAGTTTGTTACAGGGAATAAATGAGAGTTCAAACATTTGCATTGTTCACAGCCGCTTGAAATAGAGGCTGAGAAAAAGAGGCCTTTCAGTGTTTGTCCTCCATTAGGGTATCGACGTCTGGCATTTAACAGATAAGGACGAAGTCTGAGATAAAGAAAAATATGACCTTCAGTCTGAAGCACAGGGGAGGCTCTCTTTAGGCCCTACATGTGTTAAAAGGAACCCTCTGGAGCGGTTCTTCTGAGCCGATTATAAAAGAACGTTGTCCCAGTCTTGTCATGAAAGCACTTCCTCTTATTCAATTTTTTAAGACTGTAAATGTTGCTCATGTATGCAGAAACCCTTGGAGACCAATTCAGCTTTTTCAATAGAACCTGTGAGACAGCTGTAATCTGCTTTAAGACAAAAACAAGAAGCATGACTGGTCTCTGATAACACCATCCGGGTACAAGCTGTGATTTCACAACCTGTTATTTGTGCTGGGGTTGGGCGAAGAGGTAACTACAGTTTCCTTCAGTGCAGAGAGTGTTGACAAACCTTGCAGGGGAGGGAAAAAAAACAAAAAAAAACCCCAAGATAAGTGTCACCCATGGAATTTCTAAGCTACCTTTGAGTGCGTCACTAGAAAGAATTGGGCACAAACTGTACAACATTGAGCAGTAACCAATGAGACAGGGAAATTAAAGCATTGTAATACAGTGGCTTATTAGAAATCAAGCTGCTTATATTGCGAATGCAGCATTAAACAAATAAAACAGTTTAAAATGTTCAAAGCTTATAACTTTACCCTGAAATCATCTTTGTAGTTTTGGGCTACAGCTTAAGTTGTTCCTCAAGTCTACAACTTTTAATCATTGTCTTAAATGTGACATTTTAAAATTACAGACAATTTAGAATTACTGCCACTTCTGACAAGCTGGGAGGGGAAAAAAAAAAAAAAAAAAAGAAAAAAAAAAAAAGAAACCCAAACAAAACACATGTAGCTGTAGACAAAATCTTCCAGATTATTAAGCTAATAAAACATCTCATGATGAGTAACCAATCACAATTGGAGTGTTCCCCTGAAGTAATTGCATAACTAGCGTGATGACTAAGCATCATCTGCCTTGCTGCATTGACTCACGCCCTTCCTCAGCTCACTAGTTCCCTCCTTTTTATCGTCCAATACATCGAGGGGGGGGGGGAGATTGTGTTGTGGCGTGCGCACTGTAACAATGTGTTCTGATGTTTCAGTTCAATTACAAAGAAAAAACAAAAAGGATGTGGATGTGATGCGATAGAGATATATCTCCATCTCATTACATCTACACCTTTGTACAGAGAACACAACCCCACACCCGCCCCAGCCGGTTTCGGTTACACCCCTGAGCTCATGTCATGTGGCAGTTTATGTAGTAGAGGTAAACATTAACTTTTAATTTAAAATAAATAAATCTGTATTAGGATACAACCAAGATTTGAATTACCGTATCAAAAAGCTTTCATATAATAGGACAACTAATCATAAACATGTGAATGTAGTCAAACCTGGAGGTCCTGTTAACAACGGGAGGAAAGAAACATCAAGTCATCAAATACAGCACCTTCAGTAAAAAGTAGCTATAGGACCACAGTTTTATTTTTCTTGCATCAAATTTGATAGAGATACATTTGAGAACTTTCTTATGGTAGGTTTGTTTAGTTATGGTGACAGGATATAACCAAGACTGCTGAGATGTGTTGCAAGACTTCCTCTCCAATCCAACCAGTTCCTCCACCTTCACGGAACCAACTCATGCACATACGTCACAGAAAACAAACCTGAGGTAAGGCGTGTTATTTTAGTGTTTCAGGGTTAAAGGGTGCCCAGTTACAGCAGCACATTCGTTCACTTGAGGTGATGCATTAGCATATGACTGGTGGTCTTCACTGCCAGCTGGAGAACACACAGTTTAAAGATCAGCCTCTGGACCAATTCTTTCCGATGGTCGGCTTTAGAAAATGTGAAGGCGGACATTTCAAATCAAATCAAATCACTTTTATTGTCACATCGCATGTGCAGGCACACTGGCACAGCACATGCGAGTGAAATTCTTGTGTGCGATAACATTTGTTATCTTTATGGCCATTGATGCCACAGAGTAATTAAGTAATGTAATAATTAAATAACATGGAATTTCCAGGGTTTTTTGTTTTTGTAACCACTATACAAGTGCTTTAAACACAATGGCTGGATGTTTCAAAGGACATTTACTCTGAATTAACAATAATTAGCTGCATGCATTTCAAGCCTAGAAACTATTTAGCATTGAACTGTAATCTCTTTATTCTTAGCTATTAAATATATCACATCGAGTCATCCTTTCTAAAATGTAATGACTTTATAAATCTATATCCAAGCTACAATACTTTTAGAAAACAAGGCACAATTCTGAAAATCCTCTTTGGTCCAGCATAATTCAGATACTTCCCTGTGTGATACCTATGAACAGTATTAATTTAAGAAATGTGAAGAAGGCTTAGGGAAACAAACACCCATATTTACTTTGAACATTTATAGATAACATGTTAATGTGATCATTTCTGAGGGATTTGCAGACTCTGAGGAGCATAGGCACCTTGTACAAGAAGCTTTCCAACACATTAAAAACATAACAGGCACAGTTCTCCTTTTTACTGAATTGCCCAAATTTAAAATGGATTTCGTTAGCAGGCTGTTCTTTAATAATGAAGGAACACTCTTTGAGCAGTCAGATGTGCCACATTACTAACGAAGTTGAGCCTCAGTCCTACACTGCCCTCCATCGCTCACAGACTAAAGCTGCAGGCTGTGGACCTGTGATTTTCCACTCCAAGGTCAAAGCACATACTAGTTGGACAAAGTATATTGAAAGGTGTTGTGTCTATGGTAATGAATGCAGAGCTAAATGAAGATGTTTCTTTTGTTGTTGCGGCAGTGGGGTGGGTACTGTTTACAGTGCCAACACCGTCAACTGCACAGGACTGGAGGGGCAGGACAATTTGGGAACAAAAAACAAACTCACAAGGCTCAGATTTAGAACTGTGGGAATCTGCTGGAAAAGGACGAAGGGAGGAGGCACTGACTAAATACCCTCAGCCAAACAATGAGTCATGTGCTGCAATATGGAAAGAAATTAAACCAGGAAGTCGGGAAACATGCAAACAAGCTCATGAAATCTGTTATGAGGGCGACTGTATTTAAAGGCTTCTTTCAAGGAGGGATGATGGCCTGTATTTGTATAGTGCTTTTGATGGTCCTCACCCTGCTCATAATAAACTAAAGATTAATGGTCCCTGGCAGCTCACACGAGTTTGCGTTTGGATTTAAACCATGAATAGGAGCAGCTGGTTTGTGGTGGGAAGTGTGTCAGATATTCAAATTTTTAGAAAGGGGAATCAAATCCTCTCACCTGAACAGTTATCCCAAAATCAAAAGGCAGCGGGCCAAATGAAACACCTTAGGAATACATAATTCAGAAGTTAAAACTAAGTTAAGCTTTAAAATGTTTTCTTACCAATAGCTATGATTCATTTCAGTTCCCATCAACTGATCATGGCAAACAAATACGCTTACATTGCCTGGGGCGGCGCAGGGTTTACTGTGTGCAGGGTGGAGCCAATGGCCCATCTTTACTCCCCTTGTATTCCCATCATGTTTACTTTAGTCTCCATTTAGTCTAATTGTTATAATTGCTTTTCTTTTTGGGGAGTATCATTGACCTACATTGTTTTTGTGAAGTGGCTACTGTTAAATTTAGTTTCTGCCTCTGGGCTTAATAAAGTATGTCATCCATGCCCGCATGTCTGATTTTGGCACAGATTCACTCCAAATACGCTTCCTGGTGCAACCCTCCCATGTATCCAGGCGTGCCCCTTCCCTCCCAGTGTGAGTTTGTGGCTCAAGAAAGGAATCTTTTGCATGCAAGGAAAAATGTGTAAACCACTACAGTCACTTCCACATCACAAGCATATCAAAAATGTCTCTTTGGCAGGGAACACTGTAGATTACTTCGATTTATTGACTAAGGATTTAAAGCAGCTGGTAGCTGAACAGAGGTGACGATTTGTCTATTTTATGTGAGCTGGTGATTTGGGAAACATTTCACTGGCCTGTAACAAGTTTCCTTCAGAAATGAACCAGTCCACTGTCTGAATCATTCACTTCAGACTCACCCAAATGTCCCAAATGACTATTTTTCTTTGAGAAAAATAGTCATTTAACCACCTTTATGCAATTATCACCATATGGGGATCACTTTTTGGTCACACAAGTAAAAAGGTCAGCATTATCGCCTGAAGGTACAGCAAGCAGCCAGGATGACAATACAGATCCCAGAAAGGTGTGGTTTGAAATGGAATACAAAGCACAGCAGCTGAAATCTCAAGGACAAAACTGGACAAAGGGTGTAAAACACAATACAAGCAGAAAAACAATAAAATAAAATAGGAAGACTGGACAGCAGAGGAATTTGAACCTTTGGCAAAGTCTCAACTACTACAAGGACAGAAATTTAATGTAATGCCTGGCAAGTTTTTACTTGACTTTGTGTTTAACAGCCTGGGGGTGGATTTAAAAAAGCACTTCTCCGCATATCACAAACAAGCTGCCTCACCCTGGAGCCTGCAATAATCAGCATTAAAATAAAGCCCGGGATGTGCACAGAGGGTAAACACTACAGCCAAAGTCTTAGTCACTCAGGTGAATCATACAATACACATCATTTAACATGCTAACAAAATAATTTAATTCTCTAATAAATGTTAAGAAATTTGATTTCACCTCCATCTAGACATTTTCACATTATTCAGTTTATTTTGAAGTTTAAAAAAAAAAAGTGTAAACCTAATTGTTAAGGTAAAAACAAGACGACCAATTGAAAACAAAACACAGACCTGACAATTTCACATAAACTTCTTTGAGCCACTTAAACTGTTTAAAGACTTAAAGCAGAGTGTTAGCGCTACTGCTTCTAGCTAAACCAGGTGATACTGATCATTTCTAGGCATTTGTACATGAACCTCGATACAAGTTTCATTCTTTGAGAAAAATAGTCATTTAACCACTCTTTAGCAAACCAATTCCTCAATTTCAATGGAAACTCCGAAAATTAAAACGACTGTAGCAGTTTATACACTTTGTTTTGGTATATTTTAACAAAGTGGCTCAATGGTTTACTTTTTCAGTCAAATAAAAGTCACTTGTCTACTCATTACCTTTAGCTAGAGGTTTAATCACTGCTGTTAATACTTTTGAAAAGAATTTTTTAAATTTAAGTCAACTATGAAGCTTTAGTTTCACCAAATCTATTAGCTGCCATCTTTAGCCAACGCCTTTGGTAGCTTAACCTCTTTTCTGATTATTTTAATCAGTTATTCGCACTTTTGGCTTAACCAACCAATTTAAATAAAACTCTCCATATCATTTCACTTACCAGTAATGCATTTAAGTCACAATGCCAGATAATGTATGGAAGACAAATTTAAATATTTTTGGAACTTTTTTTGCAAAGGTCCTTTGCTCATTGAGCTATAAAGATTCTTTTTAAAACAAATTCGCCCAATTTGCCATGGGTGACTTTGAATCGGCACTTAAGCTTGTCAATATAAATTTTTCACAGGACAACTTAAGTTATTAGCTACTTTTAGCAATAGGGCACCATCATACATAACACATTGGACCTGATACCACCATTGGTTGCGAGGGGAAAGAGAGGCTATCCCTCAACTGGTTGTTGGAAACCACCTTGCAATAGTTTTGATCACGAGCTGATTGCCACAAAATCTGAAATAAAATTGAGTGAAGCTGACATTTAACACATGTTAGCCATAGTGCTCAGGCAACACCTCTAATATTTCTGCTTTGAGTAGCTGTGAATGCTTACTGAAAACGTCATCTTCCGTGCAAGCAATGAGCAACCACAAAATCTAATAATGATCAGATGAATTGCATGCAATCATGAAGACACAATTTCCCCTAGCAACCTCCAACCGGCTGCCTACAAAACCAGAACAAGTTTATTAAGGGTCAAACTAACAACACTCATTTGAGATAAATGTCAGCTTTGTATGCAGAAGCATTTATTTTCTGTGCAACTTTCTTATTTCTTATGTTTTTTAGAGTGGAGTGTCTCCATTTTATCAAAGCTACACTTAGAAGCAGCGCATTTCCATATACATTTATAGTTTACAGCATAAATAAATCAGAGCTGCATTTCATATGAGTGGTTTAATATGCATTACTATTCACAAACTTTGATATGCGGCTGGGGTTTTAAATGTTTCATATCTTATCTGCAACAGTCAAAAGATCTCTACCCAGATTATGAGATGAACTAGAACATACCATTTAAAACCACAGAGAGATATGGGGAAAAAACAAACAAACTGATATTTGATTTAGTTTACGCCCAAAAGGGAAGGTTTCCTCATCTTTACATTCGTCTAGGTGGTGTTTATACCTTCTTTTGCGCACACACCCAGCAAAAACAGCTCTGCACCCTCCAACAAGGACACACCCATCAAAAAAAAAAAAAAAAAAAAGGGGGGGGGGACACGTTTTCCAAAGAAAGTGGAAAAATAATGGTAAGCTTCCAGGACCAAAAAAAAAGATACACATATAAAACGGTATTAGAACATATAAAAGCTCAGTTTAGAACTAAAATAAAGATCTTAAACATAATTTAATCATAAAACTTGTACAAAAAAGTAAGGCGTTAATTAGGAGCGCACACATGACTGTGCAGGTGATAGTTACCGACTACAGCAAAGTTCAACTTAAACATTTATTGCTAAAATTCAAACTTAAGTCTTTAAAGGTAGCAGTTCACTTCAAACGTATTTAGAGAAAACTCATTTTTATTGAATAATTCGTATAACGGGTAAGCTGCAATTAAATCGAATATTTACTTGTGCGTTTGTTTGTTTTTAAACTTACCGATTGCAAAGCACAATCCGACTGCAAAAAGCTGGAGGATAACTCTGTTCATCTTGGGTTAAAAGAAGAGAGGGAGAGAAACAAATGAAGAAAGTGCGCTTTAGGAGCTGGCTGCCTGTGAGCTCTCAGACCGTTATAATCTCGACCTAACGACAAACTTTTCCGCCATCGCTGTATTTATAATCCTCCCCCTCCTTACCAAATGTCACCGTTACCCAATCAGAGGACCTCATTCTGAACGTCCATCGTGATTGTGTCGACCTTCACACAGCTCATACAGGTAGGAAGATTACCTGAAAGCAGGAAGTTATAAATACAAGAAAGCTGGGAAATGCTGAGTTTGTTTGGCTCGTAGCTCATTTGTTGTTGACGATATTAACCGGGTTTCCCACTTTCCCAGTCATATAAATCACGCAAAGTCAGGATTTTTGGATACTTCCTTAATACCACAGATGATTATCAGACACAAAATCAGATGAAATGACATTTTTAACAGTTTTTTGTGGTATAAAAGATGCACAAAAGTGTACAAAGCCTATCACACAAGAACACTGGAAAACATACACTTCAAGTTTTTATTATCCTTTATTTATCCAAATAAAACGTAAATCTGATTTCCAAGAGAGATGTGACCAACAGGGCAGAAAAAGTTACAACAAATATAACACACAACAAGTAAAAGACAAATACAATATTCCGTACAGACAAGTGTTCACAAGGCAGAGTGATGTATATGATTTCCACAGCCAGTAATAAAACATAGAGCACAATGTTAGACAGTATCTGACATCTTTAGGTACTGGGCACATGCATTCATAAAAAAGCAGACCATGCTAATCCAGTAAAGGTAAAAAGAAGTTGTGTAAATCAAATGTTTGCTCACTTGGTAAGATAAACCAGATGGATTATAAGCGACTCTGGTTTGTTTTCATCTTGGGCACAAGCCTTTTAATGTGAGTTTTATTGTGAAGATGTTGGAAAAATATTTTTGGTACAAAATACAGAATAATTTCTCCTCATGTGATCAATGCCAAACCTTTCACCTGAATAACTGTTCTAAAAGTCCTATATTGTAAAAGATATATCAACATTTCAGACCTCGATATAGTTCCACAGAAATGAACAGTCTGATCCACGTGTAGCTTGTTGGGCTCTGGTTACCCTATGTGCTTATATTTTGATATATTACAGTGTTTCTACCTGGGTTTATAATGTTTCTTTGATGCTCATTAGTTGCCAGCATAGACACAATGTATCAACATAAGTGGTAATAGATCTGCTGATCTGTGGATACTGAAACCTAGACACACTGTGTCTCCATGTGTTTATAACATCTAAACTATTTATGTCTACACAGGTGATTTATTGTCGCTAAATTTGCAACATTTATGCCATTTTTACTCCAATAAATTACTAAATGTGACCAAAAATGACCAAAAATACATAGTGTGTCCACTTATGTATGTATTTTTGGTCATTTTATGAGTTTAAGTGGCCTCATCTTTAGACACTTATTATATGTTACAGTTAACAGAGTTGACGGAAATCAAACAATGTTTGCTTTATTATTCCTAAAAATTAAATTTAAATTCACTGGACGAGTGAGACCTGGTAGTAAAATAAAGTTGTGATGTTCAAGTTCAAAAGGACACTGCCCTGTATTTTGAGGAATTTACAAAAGTCCCAACACAAAGACTACCATATAGGATAATTAAAATCATACTTTCCCTAATAACTAAGAATAAATAAACTCAGTTCAGCTCAGTATTAATTTTCATCTCTCTATAAGCTTATTGGTTCAGTTTCTGTTGGTCCGTCACAACAATCCTAGTTTCTAATGTTGCATCATGGGAAAATCATTTGCCCATCCCTGGTTTAGAGGGATCTCAGATGTTATGACCCAGCAAATCTTTTCAGCTTTTCTTTGTTACTGAAATACAAAATCACTGAACGAGAGTGGATTTCTGCTCTCTCATGCAGTGTTATAAGATACAGCACTGACGTTCGTAAGGAGGACACAGCATAATGTTACACGTCTGTGTCAGCTTCTCATTTGAAATATTACTTTTCTTCTAATGAGCAGACCTGTTATTTCACAATTACTTCATAATCTTACGTGTTCAAATTCCAGAAAATAATTAACATAACAATTTCTGGGAGGGCAAAATCCCTTTGAGCTGGCTGACACCTTAAAAGAACTTAATGAGAGGTCTTCTGGTGAAGGCCCAGTTAAAGCATCAACTTCTCTCTAGTAATATGATACTGTTATTTCCCACAACTGGATGAGGGTTGCACATTAGTGACACACAACAAACTGACAAACAGGTGGGAGCAAAAAGAAAAAGAACTGATACTTGATTTTTTTTAAAGGGTTTATTTCAGCTTTCCCATGTAATGGAGAAAAGGACACGGAGCTACTTTTCATGCTTTGATTAAGATCTCTCACATCGATTGCTGGAAACATAAGTAAACATCCCCATTAACAACTTCTTGGATAGCCTTTAGCTATTTTTCAACAGGTAGGTGATGGCAAGCAGCAACCTCCAGAGCTGATGCAGAAGTGCAAAAAAAATGATGTTGATTTTTGAACAGAACCACATTTTATCAGTAGTCAGTACGGAAACATTGGGAAATAGGCTTGCAGAATTTTCCCCTATAATGACCCACGCCATGCAGCCATTTGTTAGAGTTGTTTGTGCATTTCTTCTGTGTCTGGGCACTCCTCTGGATACTCTTACACCAGAGAAGAGCTCCTTAACTGCAGGACTACAACGCCTGTGGATTTATTTCCAATATTTGTCGCATCTGCGGCAGATTTACTGCAGACTCTGATCAGGAAAGTGAGACGTCGAAAGAGAGGTAAGCGAGCCGGCGTACTCGTGCGTTTGAGGAGACGCGGACTGAGAACGGCTCTTCCTGGGATCTTCCTTTCCAATGTACGCTCACTCGGGAATAAGATAGACGAACTGGCCCTGATGAGAAGCATGAACAGAGACTTTGCCTCCTCCTGTGTCTTATGTTTTACGGAGTCGTGGCTCAGTGAGGACATCCCGGACTGCGCGCTCAAGCTGGAGGGCTTTCATCTGCTGCGCGCGGACCGGCAGGCCGCTCTCTCCGGTAAAACCAAAGGTGGAGGTGTCTGCTTCTACATCAATAGTGGCTGGTGCACAGATGTAACAGTGATTGCTCAGCACTGCTCTCCCTCTCTGGAATATCTTTTTATTCACTGCAAACCGTTTTATTCTCCGCGGGAGTTTGCTTCATTCATCCTGGCCGCTGTTTACATCCCGCCAGACGCGGATGCGCAAGCAGCTCAGTGCGCACTCGCAGAGCAGATTCTCCACATGGAGCGGACATACCCGGACTCTCTCATCATTGCTCTTGGGGACTTTAACAAAGCCAATCTGAGCCATGAGCTTCCGAAATACAAGCAGTATATTAAATGCCCGACCAGAGAGGAGAGGACACTGGACCACTGCTACAGCACGATCAGCGGGGCCTATCGCGCGGTGCCCCGCGCTTCACTCGGACTTTCTGATCACGTCATGATCCACCTGATCCCCGCGTACAGACAGAGGCTGAAGCTCTCCAAACCTGTCGTGAGGACTAAAAAACTGTGGAGCAACGAGGCTGTGGAGGAGCTTCGCACGTGTTTGGAGTCTACAGACTGGGACACAATGAAGGCTGCTTCTAACAGCTTGGACGAGTTTACGGACACTGTCACCTCCTATATCCACTTCTGTGAGGACAGCATTGTGCCATCACGCACCAGGGTGAGTTATAACAATGACAAACCCTGGTTTACTCCTAAACTCAAAAAGCTGTGGCTGGAAAAGAGAAAGGCGTTCAGAAGCGGAGACAGGGACTGCTACAGAGAGGCCAAGTACAGGTTCACTAAAGAAGTGGACATTGCTAAACATCAGCACTCTGAGAAGATGCAGCAGCAGATCTCAGAGAATGACTCGGCCTCTGTGTGGAAAGGTTTTAGGAATATCACCAACTACAAGCCTAAAACCCCCCACTCCACTGACGACTTGCTCTTAGCCAACACCCTTAACGACTTCTACTGTCGTTTTGACGAGCCATCAGGCAGCCTTCACACCTCCAACGACCCCAACAATAGAGGCACTTTGGACACTCATTCCCCCACCTCTCCCCCCTCCATAGAGCCATCACCACCTTCAAACTGTTCACCTACAACACCCCCCTCCTCACCCCACACAAAAGAGGATTTCACACCACCTCCTCCCACCACAACTCTTCATATTCATGAAGCAGATGTGAGGAAGCAGTTTAGGAGTCTGAATGCTCGAAAAGCTCCCGGCCCAGACGGTGTGTCTCCTGCCACCCTCAGACACTGTGCAAACGAGCTGGCCCCAGTGTTTTCTGGCATCTTCAACTCCTCACTGCAGGCATGTCATGTGCCTGCCTGCTTCAAGTCCTCTACCATAATCCCTGTCCCCAAGAAACCTAGGATCACTGGACTAAATGACTACAGACCCGTGGCTCTGACATCTGTGGTCATGAAGTCATTTGAGCGCCTAGTTCTCTCCCATCTCAAGACCCTCACGGCCCCCCTCCTGGACCCCCTGCAGTTTGCATACAGAGCCAACAGGTCTGTAGACGACGCCATCAACATGGCCCTACACTTCATCCTGCAGCATCTGGACTCCCCAGGAACCTACGCCAGGATCCTGTTTGTGGACTTCAGCTCTGCCTTCAACACCATCCTTCCAGACCATCTCCGAGGCAAGCTTTCCCAGATGAATGTGCCTGATCCCATCTGCCGGTGGATCACTGACTTCCTGACGGACAGGAAGCAGCATGTGAGGCTGGGAAAGAATGTCTCGGACTCCCGGACCATCAGCACCGGCTCCCCTCAGGGCTGTGTTCTTTCTCCTCTGCTCTTCTCCCTGTACACCAACTGCTGCACCTCCACCCACCAGTCTGTCAAGCTAATCAAGTTTGCAGATGACACCACCGTTATTGGGCTCATCTCGGACGGGGATGAGTCTGCCTACAGGAGGGAGGTTGAACGTCTGGTGACCTGGTGCAGCCACAACAACCTGGTGCTGAATGCCCAGAAGACAGTGGAGATTATTGTGGACTTCAGGAAGCACACAGCCCCACTCCCCCCCATCATCCTGACTGACACCCCCATCACCTCTGTGGACTCATTCCGCTTCCTGGGTACCACCATCACCCAGGACCTGAAGTGGGAGCCCACCATCACCTCCGTCATCAAGAAAGCCCAGCAGAGGATGTACTTCCTGAGGCAGCTGAAGAAATTCAACCTGCCAACACGGACGATGATGCAGTTCTACACTGCAATCATTGAGTCCATCCTCACCTCCTCCATCACCGTGTGGTACGCTGGAGCCACTATCAGGGACAAACAGAGACTGCAGCGTGTTGTGCGCTCTGCTGAGAAGGTGATTGGCTGCAGACTCCCATCTCTGCAGGACCTGTACACCTCCAGGACACTGCGGCGTGCAGCTCGGATCTCAGCTGACCCTTCTCACCCTGGACACAGTCTGTTTGACCTGCTCCCCTCAGGCAGGAGGCTCCGGTCCATTCGCACCAGAACCTCTCGCCATAAGAACAGTTTCTTCCCCTCTGCTGTTGGACACATGAACAATAACCACATGACTGTCCCCGCCACTAACACATGACCCTACGCTGTGTCACTGCATCATTTCATGTTTGGCACCGATCACCACCTGCACTCATGTATATATCTTTCTACGTAGCACTCATAAGTCTTATTCTCATGTATATATCTCATGTATATCTCATGCACATATCTTTCTTTCTACATAGCACTTTAATTCTTATTGTTTGCACTGAAGCACCGCAGCAATTTCCTAATGTTGTAAACCTCAACATCTGGCAATAAACCCCATTCTGATTCTGATTCTGAATTCCTGTGGTTTGAAAATTCATCAGTTATGATGTGGCATCTTCATGGACCTTGGTTTGGGTTTCTCACTAAACTGGTTTGTGGGGATACCTGGGCAGGTGTAAGCTATTAGCAGTGATTGAATGGTTCTCTGGTGTGGTGAGTTTTGTCTTAAGCGGACTCTCTTACACTGTAAGTATAGCAATGTGAACTTTTGTTGTTTGCTAACTTCCAACAAAATTAATAACAATAAAGTTGTATGGCACGTGGTTCATTTGAGCTTGTGCGTTGTGTGTGTTACTTTATTGTTATTTTTGTTTGTTTTGTTTTTTGTGTGTGTGCTTTGCTTTACATTTACAGCGAACCAAGGAGAGAGAGAACCAGCCTAACTGGGTTACATGGGATAATTAGCATAAATATATACTCACTGGGCAACTGATCATGTACACCTCGCTATTACCAGGTTGGACCCATTTTTGCCTTCACAGCTGCTTCAGTTCTACATGGCACAGATTCAACGCGGCCCTGGAAATATTAGTCAGAGATTTTAGTCCATTTTCACATGACATCATCACGCAGTTGCTGCACAATTGCTTGTTGCATATCCATGATGGGAATCTCCTGTTGCTGCACATCCCAAAGGTGCTCTATTGGCTTAAAATCTGATCATTGCGGAAATCATTTGTGTGCAGGGAACTCACTGTCATGTTCAGGAAACCAGTTTTGAAAAAAAAAAAATCCTGTACAGCATTAGGCCACCGTCAGTCTGATAGGATGGATGTCAAATTCTGTTCCTTACATTGTGTTTTGCAGTGTTACAATAGAAATCAAGACTCATCAGATCGTGTTGTTCTAATCTTCTGTTGTCCACTTTTATATCGATGCATCTTTGCTGTGCTTACGTATAAAGGATACTGTCTATTATTGAGATTTATTACAAACCTTAAAGCTCTTACCCACAATAGCATGTTGCATGCTCGGGTCTGAGTTGACTAAGTCACTGGTTCATTCTGATTTATAAGGCCATTCTTGCTTTGATCCCATCTTACTTACTGACTTACATGCATTAAAAAAAGCAAGAGAAGTTATTGTCCTCACTCTCAAGACTTTCTTTGGTCTGTACTGAAAGTTTGCACTGAAATTAGAAATAAGGGCAGCTTTGTCTTCCTGAAATTAACAAAATCTTAATTGACCTGTCTCACTGAATCACCTGAAGGAAGTTACTTCAGGCCAGCCTGAATAATAGTACCTCTGTTTTGACAAAGAAATGATATCTATCATGCTTCTGTCATGGACACGGTGATGAAACAACTTTACTTTAGTTCAAACTTTGAATGGTTGACCTGCTTTGAAGCAGGTCTCGTCTTGCCCAGAATTTGTTCTCCAACATATTTCTGTTTGCTTGTCTGCAAACATGCAATTAAGTGACAGATGAGCAGTATTGGGTGGAGGAAGTTCCTAGCAGTTTTTTAACATCGCTCACAACATATTTGTTGGATTTTGTTTTCTTGTTTGGTCTGTATGGTTGTTTGGGTTTGTTCTGCAGAGGAAATAGAGGAAAATATGCCTTCTCGCTGCGGAGAGAAAGAGTTATGAAACAGCATCTTTAGAGTCATGGTTTTGAAATGCTTTGGTGTGAGGGAGGTTGTTTGAGCCCGATGAAATGCCTCTATTGTTTTGCCCACAGTTTCTCAATTCCTACAATTTGGAAAGCGGGCATGTGGTAGAAACCAGCCAGAGAAATAACAGAGGAAAAGGAACGTCCAAGAGTGTGGGATAAAAGCCAACCAGGAACAAAAAGCAGAAGCAGCAAGAGACATAAAATATCCAGTTTAAAAAGAAAACAAATAAATATAAAGTATGTTTCAGAGAATCAAAAATGCCTTTAGTACTCCCTTTACATCTAGAATCATGTGTAACTACACAAATGGAAGCTACCTGTGTGTAGTCATGGGGCTTCATTTCATTGTATGTATAAATACACCTTTGTCTGGGTGTTTCAGGTGAATGAGCACTGAAGGGAACAAACAAAGAAACACTCCAAGCAGCAGTTCATTTAAGAGCACAGCAGCTAAATAGGGTGTAACAGGAGTGTCTCTCAGTTACCCGGAGGATACATGCTACAGCCTTGAATCTGTGATCTGTGACAGTCTGAGCACACAGATCACTTTTCAAAGCAGAGTATCTAAGCATATGTGCATCTGTGTGAAGAAAGACTTCAGTGGTGTTTTCAATGATGTTTAGAGCACCACATTTTAAGCAACCAGATTTTCTCAAAATAATGCACCTTTGTGGTTGTAGAGGTCTTAGAAAAGGTAGTTACACAGCAGCCACGCTGGACGGATTTACCGTACCTTGATAAGCTCTCCTCACGGTTTGTTTTTTAATATTGCTTTTGTGGACGGTTTGTTGAGACACTATAAAATGACTGAACTGAACTGAAGCAATGCAGCAGGTGTGCAAGGTTCATGTCACACCTCACTCATAGAGGTTTCTTAGTTGCCACATGTGATTCATTTAATTTTATGTCACTTCTGATGGGAAGCATGAGTGACGCTGAAAAACTAGTTATTACTTCCAGGCTGGACTACTGCAATTCATTATTATCAGGATGTCCAAAAAACTCGCTGAAAAGCCTTCAGCTAATCCAAAATGCTGCAGCAAGAGTCCTGACAGGGACTAGAAAGAGAGAGCATATTTCTCCTGTTTTGGCTTCCCTTCATTGGCTTCCTGTTAAATCCAGAATTGAATTCAAAATCCTGCTCCTCACATACAAGGTCTTAAATAATCAGGCCCCATCTTATCTTAATGACCTTGTAGTACCATATCACCCTATTAGAGCACTTCGCTCTCGCTCTGCAGGCCTACTTGTTGTTCCTAGAGTATTTAAAAGTAGAATGGGAGGCAGAGCCTTCAGTTTTCAGGCCCCTCTTCTGTGGAACCAGCTTCCAGTTTGGATTCAGGAGACAGACACTATCTCTACTTTCAAGATTAGGCTTAAAACTTTCCTTTTTGCTAAAGCATATAGTTAGGGCTGGACCAGGTGACCCTGAATCCTCCCTTAGTTATGCTGCAATAGACATAGGCTGCCGGGGGATTCCCATGATGCATTGAGTTTTTCCTTTCCAGTCACCTTTCTCACTCACTATGTATTAACAGACCTCTCTGCATTGAATCATATCTGTTATTAACCTCTGTCTCTCTTCCACAGCATGTCTTTATCCTGTCTTCCTTCTCTCACCCCAACCGGTCGCAGCAGATGGCCCCGCCCCTCCCTGAGCCTGGTTCTGCCGGAGGTTTCTTCCTGTTAAAAGGGAGTTTTTCCTTCCCACTGTCGCCAAAGTGCTTGCTCATAGGGGGTCATATGATTGTTGGGTTTTTCTCTGTATCTATGAAGCGCCTTGAGGCGACTTTTGTTGTGATTTGGCGCTATATAAATAAAATTGAATTGAATTGAAGCAGTTTTTGGATTTGGATTTTAAGGGTCTGAGTTGTTTTTGTATTCATCAGCTGAGAAATATTAGTAAACTGTGTCTTATTATTTCTAAATCTTTTGTAGAGATTGTTCTTCATGCTTTTCTCTTATCTCACCTGGGCTATTTTGATTCACTCTTTACCTGCCTCAGTAAAACTTGCATTGGATCATCTATAGATTGTACATGCAGAAGGTTCCTTACCTTCCCCCAAACGTTCTCATATCACAGTTCTGGTTTTCACCAATGGGACTCTGCATGGTTAAACACCTACAGTGAACTCTTGCAGGCATGTGCCCCAGTAGGACTCTGATGTGGTCTGATCAGGGTTTATTGTCCATCTCCAAATCTAGACTGAAAACTAAAGATGACACCAAAGATGAGACCTCCCACACAAAAGCACAAATGAAACTGTTCTTGATACACATTTAGGTGGTTTTAACGTCTTTTTGTACATGGTGTTATATAAATAACTATTACATGATGCAATTCCTAATGAGGCTGCAGGTAATTCCAAAAGTGTTGGAAAGGCCAGTCAGTTTGTTCCTGCTGTGTACTGAAGACATGTTGTTTGTGTATGAGATTACAAGATGACTATGAGGAGAGACATCCAAGTATCAGCTTGAATTCCCTGGTATTTATGTCTTCATACAGTTACTGGAAAAATAAAGCACGCCCTCGCTCAGTTCTCTTGTCTTACATATCAGGACCCGAGGCCAAACAGTTACCAAGAGAAATAAATCTGATCCACAAATTCCAGAATCAGACTATAACAGACAGAGGACTGCTAAATGTGTTCCAACAGTTAGTCTAAACACATTAACTCCACCTTCCACATACCTGCAAAAACACCACCATCTGCAACCAGAATGAGACCTAAAAACCAGGCCTGCAGGTGCCCTTTATAGTCAAGCTTTGACTTTGTTTTTTGTACTTCTCTTTTCCTCTCACACTGCTGATTTGTCTGCACTAGCAGTCTATTCCTAACCTCTGTTGCCAGTATGCTTATCCATAACTGTGACTGGCTGCCAATGTCACCCTTTCATGTGAACGTGAGGGGGGAAGTCTGTGTTAACAAAGCGAGCTGATAAGATGAGTTAATCCACGTGAGAGACATCATGGGTATGTTGAACTCATTACCTAGGCCTGTGATTGAAAGGATGTTCAACAAACCCTATTTCAGGAAGCTATCCCTGCTTCCTGAAATAGGGTTCTGGCATTCTTGGAATCATTGTCCCATTACATAATCCAGTTTCATCCAAGCTTTAGCTGTCAGACAGATGGCCTCACATTTGACTCAAGAATACTTTGCTATACAGAGGACTTCACGGTGACTTAGTTTATCTTATTTCTGTATAGTCGTATATGTGTATATTTGAATTTTTATTTTTACAGTTTGCACGTTTGATCCAGGACGACGATATTTCGTCCCACTGTATACTTGAGCGTATATTGTTGGTACGACAATAAAACTCTTGACTTCGCTTGTGGCTCCAAGACAAGCCTAGATCGCCACCATGGCAGACAGTTGGTATGAGGTATTTTGTGCCGTTTTCTCCAAATGTGGCTCTGTGCATTATTGCCAAATATCTTTGCTTTAGTTTCGGCTGTCTGAGACAATGTTCCAGCCAAAACAATTCATACTTGTTTCTAATTCTGCAAGCATGAACTTTACCATTTAACATGCTAGCTGCGGCCTGTAGAGTCTGACATACAGCTCTTGGTTTCTCTGAGCATTGCACAGTCTGACTGAACTGACTGGAGAATGGTCCACTCCTGGTAAATCACTGGGGCATTTTGTTAACACACCTGGATGCTACAGACCAGCAAACTGCCAAAACTTCTGCTTTTGTGGTGGTGGTCATACTTGGCTTAAATCCCAATAAGTAATGTGCACTGTCTTGAGAGTGTTTTGAACAGTGCAGATGACAATGTAACAGCAATTATGTGGAAAATAAAACAAACGAAGAAAAATCTGATGTTTTTTTCCAGCTAAACGTGCGTCCAGCTATAGAGGACTGACATATAATGTAAATAAAAACAAATCCTTGCCTGAAGTGGCCTTGAATTTCCCCCCGAAAAAAAAACAAAAAAAAAAAACCCCAAAAACATAAATAAAAGGGTACACGGACTGAAAGGTGTCAAGACATTTTTGCAAAGTACAGCAAGCAATGGAGCTCCAGAGTGAATCTTCTAACAAAGGAAGATCATTTTTAATCTGTAACACAGATTTAGACGGGGTTTTGTTTGTTTTTGTTAAAATGCATGTGTCCTCAGTGTTTGCGGTGAACATTTTTTCTTAACAGCTTGATCTGCTTTGGAGTGACATCATGAAACAAATAAAAAAAGAAACTCAGATGAAAATGGTGCAATGTTGTCTCTGGGTGTGGCAGCGCAAAGGGCTTGATATTTCACATCACTACGGTATTAGGAGCTAAACGAACCAGATTATTCCTGTGGAGACTGTCTCAGGGCTTCTTTTGGCTCCCGGGAAAACAAACTACTGTTACAGAAAAGTCTGTTTTTCCCCCAGGGTCTGTACGTCTCAGCGTATTTCAAAACAAAGTCGGAGATTCCTTTTCACTGGGCTGAGCTAAGAGGAGGAGGAGACGAAGGGCAGGTCCCAGGATGTGGTTTGAGGTTATCCTGAGTCATGAAGGAACCTCCTCTGGAAAATCTTACATGCTATGGTCAAATGAAGACAGCTCAGCTCTGCCACTGATTTAGCCAGACGGCTGCTGTGCAGAGGGGAAAAACACTGAGTCACACATAAATACGACCATATCACGGTGTCCTGGGTGTCTTTTCAACTTACCCCGAGTGTGCATACTGAATGTTTTCAGACTAAAAGATGTGTTTTACTCACTTCTAACTCCAAATACGATTTTTCCATGTCCCTAAAAGCTAATTTAAGAATAACCACAGAAGCATGACTGAGATCTTATGACTTTTTCCATGAAATAATTGTTTTCTGCTTGTGTTAGACCACTGCAGCTGTTGTTCAGTCATGTGAAATGGCACCAGAACCACACCCAGAAGCAAGACATCCAGCCCTACCTCCATCACTGAGGGAAAACACCTCATTAGCTCCAACATCAAGCACAATTCAGTTAGTTTACAGTCACTCTGCATAATCTTATAAATTCATCTGGCTGCTTTAGGTGGACGAAAGAGATGAAGAAGAGGACTCTCTACCGACTCTGAGTGGCCAGAAAACTTTGGTGCTAAATAATAATAAAAAGGAGGACAGAAGAATATGAAAAGAAAATAGAAGTTTATTGAGAATTCTGAATCCTGCTCACCCGTCCACAGTAGCAGAAAGAATACAACAACACAGACAAACAATTAGTTAAAATCTGGACACATAAATACGTTTCTCTTGTATCATGAAATCCAAAAGCAAAAATCTATCGCAGTCATACCAACATAAGACAGGAGTGGAGGGAGCGCCGCCGAGTGTGTGCCCCCACTGTTTAGGAGACGCCACCTGCCTCCGAGCCCAAACATAAACAAGAAAAGAAAGACGGTGCTGTGGTGGAGTGAGCTGAACTTCTGAGGCCCAGGCAGTTTGAGATGAGAAGACTGATATCTCATGTTCATGTTAAATCTAAAGCTACAGACAGGAGGAGATGACTAGCTAAGCTCTTCCGAGACTACGAAGCCCTAGCTTGGCTCTGTTTGGCAGCAACAAATCCACCTATGGGCATCTAGTTTGTTAAACAATGTAAAGAGAATTTGGCCTTTTTAAACCTCTCATCAGCACCTTGTGATACACCAGCTCTGCATGAAGAAAAAAAAAAAAAAAGCATCCTTTAGCATTATTACTACTCTCTTCGTGGCAAAATGTGTTCAAAAAGTGCGCCGTTGTTCACTGACTTAGTTGTGTGTGTGTGTCTAATGAGGCTTATTCAGACTTTATGAAATGAGAGTAACATAATTCAATGCCAGTACAGGTGAGCAGTCTGAAGAGGAATTACATAAAACTTTACCTGCAAACTGAAAAATATATACCATCTAAATACTGTTGTCTTTTACTTGACCCTTTTGAAACCCTGAATAAGCTCATTTGAAGTAACACACTGGTATCAGCACACTGGACGTCACACTTCACACTGCTAGTCATTATTCTTCTGGTTTTTGTTCTGATTGAAACAAACTTAAGCTCGCACAGTAACGTCTGTTTATTAAGGTGCAAACTGCTCGTCGTGGTGAAAACCTGGAACTCCAGTGGACTTTACATGGGTTGAAACTGGCACACAACCGCACACTTAATGAGGATTTATATAATCTGAGCAGACTCAGCTTTGTTGCTGATCTGTAACCACTAGAACAGAGCCAGGATACCTGCTTCCTTATTGAGTTTAAGCTAACCGTCTGCCAGTATTTGCTTCATATTTACCATAAAAGCATGAGCGATATCGATCTTCTCATCTAATCGCTGCCAGAAAGCAAATTTCCACACTATCCAGAATATTCGGCTGTTTCTGTATCAGAGATGAAGCTACACGGGAGGGAGGGGTGGGTGACAGTACAAACCTGCTTCTGCAGGACGTGATGGGTAGAGGAGGGTGTTGTTGTTGTTTGACACACGCACAGACAGCTGGAGAAAAGACACCAACTTGTTACAATTATCTGACGATTCATAAATTGTCTCATTTGACCTATTTCTAGTTCATCTCCTCTAACCATGGAAAGAAAGAGAAAAATCAGACACTCGAAAGGACAGAAACAGCTCGGGTGTTTCTCTCTACTTTAAGGCAAATTTAACAACGATGGGCCAAATTTTACAAATCAAAAAAGGGAGGGGGAAATAAAACTGTCTCTGCGAGTGCCAGCCTCCATCGGGGTTAGGTGGGACTAACGGTGGAGACGAGGCATCGAATGACGGAAGGTTTTACCACCACCTTTACCAAACTGTGCCAAATACACAAATACACTGATCGTACTCTGGTGTCATCCACCGACGACATAACTCCCTCCTCTGTGCTCACAATGCGATTGAACAGAGCCCCCGCCCCCCCGCCATGTTCGGCTTCCTCTTAGCTTGCCTTCTGTTTTTGGCACGGAGGAGTTTGGTAAGGAACGTCTGAAAACCAAATGTGTGTTTGTCTTTAAGATCATGGCTGTGCGTTTTTCTCTCGCTCACACTCAAAGGGAAAAAAAAAGAAAAAAAAAGAAAAGATCTTTTCATTTGCCCTAATCTAAACCAAAATAATACAGTCTTCTTCAGGGTGAGGAGGGGGCACATGAAGAGCTTTGAAAAATGCAGGTGACCCCTCTCCATCCTATAATAACTCTTTCCTCTCTGGCTTCTCTCTCTCCCCCCTCAGTCCTGGGCGCTCTAGCGGATAGCCTTGACGGGGCTCTTGAAGCTTGAGGCGGCTTGCAGCTGCAGCTGGTAGGCCATCGGGTGGATCTTGAACCCATAAAGCCTGAAGAGGAAGAAGAAGAAAAAGATGACGACAATGTTTAGACTGATCAGTCATGCATTTTCTTTAAAGGGAGACGGCGCTGACATTTGATGACAAACATCACACCACCCTGACTGTGTTCTATGTAATACAAACAGACATCACAGCGTATTGACACAGGATCCAGGAAAGGATGTGCAATCCTTGCCATCTAGTCAGCCTGTGCACGTAAGTACATTTGAAATAAAATAAAAACAAACATTATACTTGTGCAAATATTAACTTGATGAGTATTTTTGTGACCAACAGCAGGGAGAACAAGAACTGGCGACAGTTCAGAAGGCGACAGTGGAGGCAAATCAAATGAAATGTATGTCCAGTTTCGAGCACTAGGGACAAGCTCAGGGATGTCAAACTTATTTTACATCGTGGGCCACATACAGCCCACTCTGAACTTAAATGGACATTTAAATATTTAATCCCTGAGATTTATTTAAAATACTTTAATAATGCCATGTTTAATGCAATGCAATTTTGAAAAACAAAAGTAATTTCTACAGTAAAGTAAAATTCTATGCACTTGTTTTAAAGCTGTCCAGTGGGCGAGATTGGAATCTTTGCTAGGCCAATTCTGTCCCACAGGTCTTATTTTTGACACTCCTAGGCTAGCTGGTTAGAGGAACTGATGGATTTAAACAAAACAACTCAATATGAGAGCCCTGAAGTCAGGCTGTGTGACGTTCACAGCGCAGAGGACCGTACCACAAATAGGAAGAGTAAGCAAACATGTCAAAGTCAAAGTTACCGCCTGACTTCATAGCTCAAATAACCAGCTGTGTGTGTGTCTGTTTGCATATGTCTTTGTCTATGCATCAAAGGAATGGGACTGTGTAACACACACAGACACACAGTCCAACAGGTTAAACCATTAACAAATGGGCTTAAATGGCAAAGAGAATGACATCAGAGTAAATATAAATAAATATCACAAAAAGCAGCACGAGAACATAGAAACGGGCTGCAGTCTCCACAGCAGCCGAAGGGACAACATATTCTTCTTAACACTGCACCCTGGTTACGGTAAACAGTACAGCATGCAGACAATGGTCTCCAAGGGCAGGCACAGGATTAGTGGACAACCACGCTAATCTGCTGCTAATCTACCAAGAGATGCAGCAGGTATTCACAAACACAGAGAGACTAAACCTTTTCGGCATTAACCACACCCACACACCCACTCCTTCTATGGAAACAAACAGGAACATACATTTCCAGTGTTGTCCATCTGGGACGGCATCCCATACGACCGATAACGAGCTGCTGTGTTTTATGCACGCACAGGCAAATAGTCAGAGCTAGATAATATGTTGTTAGCATGGAAGTGAGTGAAGGCAAAAGCTTGGTAATGTAAACCATGAGGGAAATCAAACCGAAGAAACAGTTGGAACAACAAACCTAATGAGCCAACGACAGAAAAACAGCTAAAGCTAAAGCTAATGAGAGACACAAGGCAGCAGGCTCAGTACGAGCCTCAGTATGAGCAAAGAATCAAAGCAGTTACTGAAAAAAATAATGAAAAAGAAAAAAAAAAAAAGGGTGGATCCTGTCTTATCTGATGATGTTATAAACATGAAAGAAGTAACAGATATTTGTTTTGTTCAGTAAATCTGGTGCACTGTTATTGTTCTTTGAAAGAAAATCTTAATCAGCTGCTCACACTGAGAAAAATCTGAATTGTCAGAGAAAACTGCAATGGGGGCATCTCTAGTGTTTATATTAAACCATATTATTGTGCAGTTCTGAACTTCACATATTTTGGGCCCTGACACTTTAAAATTAAAATAATAATAATAATAATAATAATAATAAAGCATGTATTTAAAACACTAAAAAGTGAAAGAAGCTAAGCCAATATCACTATGGAAACTAAGAAAAAGCAGAACTAAAATGAAAACAAAATCAAAATAATCAGTTACAAATTTACAACAAATCTGCCTACAAACATCAGCAGGAGGTGGATTTAGTGCTCGGAGTCTTTACAGCTGAATATCAACGCTAACCTTGGAACAAACTGGTTGGCAGGCCTCTTGGGCCTGTACTCGGGATGAACCATGAACAGCATGTGGGGGAACCCGGTGCCAAAATAAGCTCCATCTGTGTGGTGATGCCTGGAGGACTTGGGTGTGTAGACATCCATACATTTGGGGCAGTACAGCTTCACCATGGCCTCTCCTGGGATGTCTGACAGGCCTGTGAGAAGTGTGGAAGAGGAAGAAACCCATTTAAGTATGAGATCAAGACACCCGAGATAATTGGCAAACAATCCCTTGTGGATCAAAGTTATCCTCACCTGCAGGAAAATCTAGATTCAATAAAAACAAATAGCATTTGTTTTGTACTGATTGGCACAGCCAGCCAGATACAGGTGCTGTGCCTTTTAATCACAGATTTAAAAACAAACAAGCAAACAAAAACAAATTTCCCCAAAACTAAATATCACACCCCTGAAGAGTTCCTGACTAACTTCGCTGCATCGAGGAGAGACATGCAAGGCAGGGAAGAGCAAACTTTTAGTCACTCGTGAAAGCTGTCTGCCACCTTGTGGTAATCCTTGGGTAACTGTTTAACGCATGCATGAGAGCATTCACATCAGTTTACTCACCAATAGGAAGCATAGGCTGATTCTCACAATAGACCCGGGGGCAGTAGCCAAAGTCTCCCTGCTGATACTTCTCCAGCTGAGCAAGCAGAAATGAGCCCAATAAAGAGTTAATATATGAACAGAAGGTAGCTCCGCAATCCTGGGTTAATTCATATCCTGCTGTGTGGAAAACAACATTTGAACCAGAGGAAATTTTAACATGACTGAAATTAATGGGTGACTGTGCTAAAGATTAAAAAAAGCAAGCAGACAATATTGAATGGACTCTTGTTTGCCATTTTGGATGCGTTGCATTACAGGATCAAGTGATTCAGGCTTCGTCACAGAAACTAGAGACCGATCGTGAGTGGAAAAATTTGTATTCTCCGACCTTTTGTGGTTAGCTGATGGCAGTTGTAGGGAAAATGATTGATCAAGTCCCAGAGACGCAAATCTGTCACTAAAGAAAAACATCAAGCATGCTGCTGCAGTTCGAGTTGTACGGAAACAGTGAAAATTGTGACACAAACTGGAAAAGGAGAAGGGTTGCCTTTAAAGTAAAAGCTGCACTTTATTCTATGTTTCAAAAATAAAAAAAACTTTTACCTTAAAACGCGAACCTTCTCCACCTCTATTTGGCTTCACACTTTTTCTCACAGTTCAGTAAATATTTACACACAAACATGGAAAACTACAGGGAATCGTGCCAATCACACCTCCTTTACAATGAATTTCACCCAGCTAGAGTCAGAACCCTCCAGGAACTACTGACAACCGTTCAGGCAAAATGTGCACATGATAAACTTTAATAAAGCGGTTTTTCCACATAAACATCTTGATGATTTCCAGAGAATCAGGCTGGAACATTTTCCACAGTTGTGCTTTTTCACATGTAGCCCACAGCAGGAAACAGTCTGCTTTAGAGGTATCTGCACCACAAGGACCTGTCTGCATCGAGCACAACGGCCTCTACTAGGAAGTTAACACACTGGACTAGCAGTATTGCTGTTCTCACACTGGTGTAGCATGAAACCATGTGAACTTTGCACAGGAGAGCTGTGCAAATTTTGTGTTTTGTTTTCCTATGCACATGTTGTTGTTGTCAGTTTGTCGAACATGGTCGTAAAAGTGTAATACTGTCATTTTGCATTTTGAACACATTTAATCGTGTTTTCCTACATAAAGTAGACGATAATGACTAATAAACAGGAAAGAATACGCCGTTATGACAGTGTGGAGGAGGAAAAGAATAAAGAAAACACGGTCTTTACTTTTTCTATCAGCACCATAGGAAGCAGATGAATGATTTGTTTTCAGCAGTAAAAAGCAGTGAAGCTGAAAGATTTTGCATTTTATGCCGTTCCCTCAGACAGACAGCTTTTCATGTCCACTTTTATCTTCCTCTGAGGGATGAACCCACCCTCTGCTGCCACACTGGACATTATTTCAGTCAGGACTTTATAGCTGTGAGAGCTGTTCTCCCAACCCCCCCCCCACACACACACACACACACACAAGATTATAATTTAAGTACAACTATCCTGATTACCACGTATGAGACATTCACATCTCAACAACACTTTACTCCATTACGAGTGGAGTAAAATCTGACTCAAACAACATGTAGAGACAGAACTGGTGGATTTTTGGCACCTACCATCTGTGCAATGCCTCGGTTAGTGAGGATGTAGCGTGCATGGATGAGGCCGTACAGCATCTCAGCAGCCTGCTCAATCAGGTCGCTCTGGTTGGGATTGTCCTCAAGCTCCTCATCTAAAGAAATCAGAAACAGGGAAACTACTCACGCTTTTGACAGTTGGAAAAAACATAAATTTATCAGAGGAAAAGGAAACGCTGGGAATAAAACAGAGAGACTGGGACACATTATGGTTTTCTAAAGGTGCTCCAGCAATAAAAAAGAGCATGAAACAAAGATGTTCTGAGCAAGTTTGAAAAGAGAGAGGAAACCTGCACAAAGCACCTCAAATCAAAAGAAAGCCGAGATCAAATGTCCCCTCTCATTATTTGTTAATGACAGAAGGAACACATTAAAAGCTCAGGAGATGTCACAGACATGAAACACTCGCAGCTCTTTTAGTCTTACTTCCTGATGTCTGCTGCAGATGGGAGGTGATAAACAGTAATACTTCTGCATACAGACAACAAACAATAAAGCGACTTTCCACTCGCCACAGCAGGCAGCTCCTCATGTTTTGTTTGGCAGATTTTTAGGCCAGATTGGTGATACAACCCCAGAGGGGTTTGTGTCTCCTTCCGGGATCAAACTGGGGATCTTTTGCTTGTTTGGCAAATGTGTCACATAAGCAAACACTGACATACCTTATTTACTTAAAACTGAGAACAATGAGTCAGGAATGCAACATACAGACCTGGCTCAAGGTCCAGGATCATGTCTAGAGCCTGGCGGTAGTGTGGAACCTGCTCATTGAGCCCAGTTAGGTTGAATTTGTCCTGGATGTAGTCTTCATCCACCTGTCGTTGGAGAAACCACAAATCAGACTCATTTCAATCCATGAGGAATCAAGTAGCTGTAGGAACAGAACTCCCTGAAAGTTGATTCTGTTCATCTGATCGTAGCGTTTTCAGCAGGAAAAATATTTTAACAATCCTCAAAATGACTTGTTCGGTTTGAAACAGATCCTCCGATTTCTTCACAAAGCTGGATGTGTGATAAAACATTTCTCCAACTGACAATGCTCCTCATGAACAGAAATCACTTTCTGGGATTTCCTTACCTGGGTGATTGAGGATCCATCAAGACAGGAGTATGAACTGTTTAACCCTTACAGTGACTGACCCAGACATTTTTTTGCTAATTTATTACTATTACTGTGTTATTGATATTTTTAACTCTTTCATAGTTTTTTGTTTTTACACATTTTAGCATTTCTGCACAAAATATTTGAATTATTACACATCTACACACAAGATGTGTACTCTAAGTCCAGAAATGCACACGTAGGATGTTGCCTTTCTCCAGTTTAGAAACAGCTGGGAGAAAACCCAACTGTACACCAGGTAGCTGTAATAAATTTGATAAGCAGGAGTTTTTTTTTTTGAAGGTCTCCATCACTCTAAAGAAATCTGTGAATTTTTCCTCTTTTGGTAACAGAAATGTTATTTCATTTTCTCATTCTGGCTGCTTTCTTTAGGTGAATCATCAGTCTGCATCTCATCCTATCCCTAACATCTTCCTCATTCACACCATCCCTCTGCATGTCCTCCTTCAAAACATCCATGAACTTGCTCTGTGGTCTTCCTCTTTTCCTCCTGCCTGCCAGCTACATCTTCAACATCCTTTGTCCAGCATATCCACTATCCCTCCTCCGCACGTGTCTAAACCATCTCAGCATCACCTGTCTCACTTTGTTCCCACACCACTCAATCTGAGCCCTCCCTGATGTAGCACATTTAAAACCGAAGGCACACCAAAGTGCTTCACAACAAGGTTAAAACATAAGATATAAGATAAAAGGCTATATATAACAGAATACAAACAACCCCAAAAAGTACAGACAAAATAAGAAATAAAACATTAGAGCAGAGTTTAGAAGATAGAATTACTGGGTATTCATAAATATAAAGGTGGTGGGTATTTATACAGTGGAATATTGGTAGAAGATAAATAACATAAGGCTAAAATACAGGGCATGTGCACTAGCTAATTTCTATCCCTGTCCATCCTTGCTCTTTTTCGTGATAATCTTAGCAACTGCTACTCTGCCACTTCTCTGTCTCCAAACCATGCATGGCCTTATATCACAAATAACCCCGACACTCATGTGTTGTAAAAATATGTCCACCTTGGTTTCTCACCTCACAGAAAAACTCATTCCCCCGCAGCCCACAGAACCAGGAGATCCATGAAACCTCTTCTGAACTGCTCATCTCTGAAGACCTGAAAAACAAAACAGTAAATTATGAGTGGGGAAAAAGCCAACATTCAACAGCTTCATATTACAGTAGCTAGGTCTGGTTTAACGCGGCACAAAAAGAAGCTGTTCATCTGGTGTGAGCACCTGATTAGCATTGATGCTAACCCCTGGAAAATAATGGGCCATTTCTTGTTTTTTCGATAAGGCTATGAATGCAACACTAAGCGTTCACTCACTAAATAACAGATTTAACCGATACTTTCGCCCAACTGGATTGTTTGTTAGTCATTTATTAACCCTTTCTTGTGAAAAGCTCATAAAAGTATATCAGTAACAGTCGCTGCTCAAGATCTGTAAAGGCTAAGCCAGCTAGCAGGTATTACCTTCTCCCTGTCGTTAGGGTAACTTTTAAAGTTTGCTTTATCACATTTAGCGCAGATTTTCTGTCAAAAACACGTCTAATGAATAACAAAACAATGGGCTAAATCCGGCCTTACATGTATGCTGTAGTCCTGCGTGCCGGGTAACGCTAGCATGCTAAGCTAAAACCAGAAGAGCGTCAATATGGCGCCTGGTACGACTTCAGGCCCCGGAGCGGGGGTCTGCCGTGGCTCTTCTGCCTCTGCGCTCAAACGGCTCAAGGGACTGATATGCGTAACAATGCTAACTTACCCGGCTTTCAGCTTTAACAATCCCGAAGAAATCAACAGATCAACAATTTAGCAATCTCACGGGTGTAAATAAGATGGACACCACCTCCCAGTTCACCCCGTAGGTTACGCTCTTCCTCTTCCTCCGGTCTGCCGTCGGAAGGTTCAAGACTTATCGGTGCTGCCGCTCACTGTTCAGTCCCGGTACTGCATGTTCGTGAAAAAGCGGTTTGTTAGCCCTCTTTTCCATCCTGTCTCTCTTTTTACAATAATAATTTATAAAAGTATATAAAATATGGCCCGTTCAAAGTTTTTTTCTGATAACCATCTACTAATCATCATCAACTTCCATATTATTCTCATCCCTATCCCTAGAATTCTCCTTTGACATTATATCCATGAATTGCTGTTGTCTTGCTCCTCCTGCATATGTCCAAACCATCTCAGCCTTTCCTCTCTTTGTCTCCACACCCCACCAACATGATCGGTCTCTCTCATGTACGTACTCATTTCTGAACTTATTGTGACTCCCAATGAAGTAATGACTAAACATTAAAATGTTTGTCATGAAACTTGGACCTAGAAATTTTAAAGAAAGCACAATTAAAATTTACAAATAAATGTTTTCTTCTGGATAACCATTGTTTGTATTATGGCTTAAAAGTGAGATTGAATCATAGTAGATATAAAGAAAAAGGAAAAAAGCTTCAACTTCAGATGATTGTTCTTTCAAATCATTCATTAACCACCATCAAAAATAATCTCATGTCGAGATAAAAGTACAAGTAACCTGCACCTTGTACATTTATCTCAACAAGAGCCGTTCATGTACAGTTATTAAATTTAATTAAAGTGGAGCTACTGTCCTGACGTTCAGCTTATTTTATGCTGGGCCTTAGTGTAGCCTGTGAGTTCATCCTGATTGGTTGCCCCTCATAAGCAGAAATTTTAAACAGCATGAAGGTGTGACTTTTGTACTCTGAGCCAGAGCTGTGGAAAGCTGAGGCTCTCTCTGACATCATACAGAACCATGACTATACCATGAATAGAACCCCCCCCCCAAAAAAAATAAATAAATAAATAAAACAAAACAAAAAAAACAATTGGACACGTATTTAGAATAGTCTGACTGCGGAAACAAATCGGTCGCTTTTGCTCCGTCCACTAAAAGATAAACGAAAGTTCAGGACAAAATATTCTCATTTCACTAAAATCCTCCAGGAGGAGCAGAGACTCATGTGAACTGCGGCCGGATGAGCTAAAAATGGACCCAACGCCGCTTTTAGCGATGTGGAGGACGTGCTTCTGAGACGCTCCGTGGCACATCTTGTGTAATTGAAAGCAGCTCTGTGTACTCCTGTGGTGGAGCCTGAGGTTTTCTCTCAGGGATTGCTTTCACATACGCAGACCTCACGATCAGAAACTCAACATGAACATCTAACACTGTAACAACACATACATGTCACACACAAGCACCACCACCATCAATACA
This sequence comes from Haplochromis burtoni, assembly GCF_018398535.1. NCBI lineage: Eukaryota > Metazoa > Chordata > Actinopteri > Cichliformes > Cichlidae > Haplochromis > Haplochromis burtoni. The sequence continues at coordinate 1,115,352 of NW_024582561.1, read as the reverse complement.
ATCTTTCTTCTACCACACAAGCAGGCAGAGAACAATTTTATCATCAAAGAAACAGACGCACAACTTAAATGTTTCCATTAAATCAAAAGTAGTTTATTTAACTTTGCCTTCTCTGTATAACTTTATTATAATAAGACACTTCTCTGCTTGTACATTGCTCCCTTGAACTAAAAATGGCAACATTTGTTTGTGGGAATGTAAGTTGGGGTAGACAAAAACTTAGATACATACCAATATACATACATGTGTGTATATTACGGTTCCATTAATAAAACCATAAATGCTAAAAAAAAAAAAAAAAAAAAAAAAAGAAAACGGTCTGACCCACTCCAGGTACCTCAGTAATGCTGGAAACATAATACAATCTTGAGTAATTTTTTCTCTTTTATCTGGAATACACTTTTGTTTTTAACATGGGTACATACAATAATGCGCACATCAACATTAAGAGTTAAGGAGGGATGAAGGACTCTTTGAGCCAGTGTTAAAGAGTATAGCTATCAATGAAGAAACCAGTAACAGGCAAGGCAAGCTGCACCCACGTGTGTTCATGCTCAGAAGTCATAGTGGAAAAATAAAATATGTCCAACTTCGCTTGCCTGCTGATGAACGTATGCTTAAATTACACAAAAGAAAACCAACTGGTGACGTTTCCCACTGCAGATTCTTAATCTGGATGAACATATACACACACAGCTGAATGTATATATATATATGTGGATGTATTTAAGAAACAGTAGAATTGTCTTAATAATAATTGGTTAAATCACTCGCGGGCAAACAAGGCAGAAAAGTGCTCGCCATTCATGTTATAACCCGCCTCCCCCCCCCAAACCCCCCCCCCCCCCTCTCGTTATTACACAGACACCAGAAAAAAACAAAACCAAAAACAAAACAACCAAACACACGTACATACACGCTCACGTACACGCACACATACACAAATCATCAAATGCCCTACTCACAACATCCCAGAGACAACCTTCACACTGTTGTCAGTAAACAAACAAACCCCAACTTACAGCAGTGACAGAATTGATGAAGATGTGAAAACATGTTAGTTCACTTTTGCTGTTGTCTCCAGTCTTTCTGTGTCTCTTAAACTTGTGTTTGAGTGTGTAATCTTACATCGATCCCACATTTCCTCACTTCAGGTCAGCATTAATTGTTGCAAGTAAAATCTTGAAAACCGTGCAGCAAACTGCAGAAGGCGGCGCTCGGTCACCCCCTGGTTTGGCTTTAAGTCCTGAATTTTAATTTGAGCTCCCGCTTGCTGCCGTCCAAACGAAAACAGCCTTCCCGAGTAAACACGCCTGTGAAAAATACTTCATACCTCAGACAAGGAGTCCTTCTTGGTGCGAGGAGCCTCCGCTACGACAAGCAGAGGGGTGTACAACACTTGGCCTTAGCTGTGTACTCTGGGCCCAGACAGAGTACCCCGTCCTGCTTTATCATGTGTAACTTGCCCAAGTCATTAACACAAAAGAAGAGGAAAAGAACCAGCAACAGTGGATGTTTGTTATACTACAAGGAGTGCTTATTAGAACATACTCGATCATCTATCGAAGCATAAACAATTTCAGGAAAAGTCAAACATCTGCTTTATTCTAGCATGACCTACATTTTCATTTAATTCATTCCCCCCAACTTGAAAGGAGGGAAAAAACACATTTCCATTAAAATGGAAGTCACCCCGAGAAAATAATAGATATTAAAATAAAGCCATCACGCCATCGATACAGTCTTCAGGAGGGCAAACGGAACTCAAAGAAAGGGAGCTTCAAACTACTGTCTGTGGGGGGAAACTTTAGATTTTTGCAGTGTGCAGAAATTCTGCAGGTGAAGATGCTACGACGAGGCCAAAAACCTCCTCTTTAAAGAAAAAAGAAAATAACAATTATAATTATAATGAAATGTCAGAGCAGATCATTCAAAAAATAAAAACAAAATTCAAACCATCGACCTGAACAAGCAGCAGAAACATTGATATAAAGACCAATCACTGAGCAGTAGTACTTTAACAGGTCTCATCACAGTAATCGGACCAAAAAGTCAGTCAGAGGAGGAATTTGGACATTTTTAGTAAAAATTTAGTTTAATGACTTGCTTTGTTGAAGAGAGAAAACACGCGCGCGCGCACACACACACACACACACTCCTAAAATTCCTCACGAGGCTGAAAAATCAGAGCTGACACGAGGCCAAACAAAAGACAGAAACAAAACGTCGTATGGTACATTGTTCTTATTAAAAGATGTAGCTGCACCCCTTTCACTTGTGAAGGAAGTGATGCACAACTGCAATACAGAAAACCACACGAGGCCAGAGTGTGACAGAAATATACACAGACACATAAATATAAAAGTTTGGCCGATCCAAATATTCATGCCAATTTAATCCCACATTTTCCTTCTGCGCTCAAGTGACCTCACATGCTCTTTGTGGGGGTTTTAAAGATGTCACATTTGTGCTTGTATGTGTGACTGTGTGTGGAGCTCAGTGTGACTGTCTTCTGTCAAAATGAGGTGTAACCCCCCCGCCCACCAATTGAACAATCACATGCTTGTCAAATCCAACCGGGGTGAGGAAGAGTTAAAAAAAAAAAAAAAAAAAAAAAAAAAAAAAAAAAAAAAGAGGGTGGGGCACAAATGAACAGAGAGCAAGATGGAACAAACTGAGAAAATTACAAGAACGGACGGCAGATACGAGGATGATGCAAAGGTGAAAGAGGTGACTGGGTGGGGAAGGAGGGGTGAATACCATCTCCATTTACTGTACAAAGCACTAATGCCAACAGATAAGCTGTGAAATTACGATCAAAAGGGATTAAAGGCGTAACAGGGTGGGGGTTAATGTGGGTGGGGTTTAACTGAAATGTCGCATATTCCGTCACTTCCTATTTTTCGGTGAGGGCCAGTTGCCACGCTTCTCTCCCCGGTTGCCGCCTCCGCTGCCAGGTCCACCAGGGCCGCCGCCAGGTGGGCCACGGGGGCCTCTTCCCCCCCCTCCGCCACCTCCAGGTCCTCCGGCATTGACCCTCCGGTTCTGCCGCTCCATCCCAGGACGCTGACTCGAGAAGCTTCGTTTGTTAGCAGAGGGTTCTTTACCCGTCATCTCACGCTCCACGATGCTGCCGCCTCCTCCTCCTCCGCCTCTTCCCATGTGGTGGTGATGATGAGAAGCATACGACTTCCCTCCTCCTCCCCCTCCCCCCTCTCTGTCTCTGAACTCTGTGAAGTCGCTGCTCTCAGAAGCCGTCTCCCACTCCTCATTGGCTTGGTCTGAGTTCTGGTTGGTGAAGTCAGGCGACTTGGCACCGTGGGGGTGCTGTGGGTGCGTGGGACCCACACTGCCCTGGTTGTAGTGGTGATGGTGGTGGCTGTTCGCATTACTGAGATGCCCGCCACTGTTGTTACTGTTGGCCGTTAATGTGGCGTTGTGGGTAGCATTCTGGGCATTTCCTGTCATGGGAGCAGAGACTGGGGCTCCGTTACCATCTTGCACAGAATTCATGGAAGGAGATGAGGGCCTTTCTCCACCAATGACCCCCACACTGCCGTTGATACGAGCAGCATTCTCCCGCTCCTTCAGTTTCCGGAAACGGGGCGGTTTGTCCTGCTGGTGCTGGGATCGCCCATGACGACGGCGCCTAGGTGGTCGCTCAAAGCCACGATTAGAAGGAAGAGGAAGAGCATTTGGCCCTCCAGAGTTTGACACAGGTTTTGCAGAAGTTTGCTGGGTCGCAACTCCACCATTTTCAGTGGAAACCAGAGTAGCAGAGGTTGTTGTAGCAGGCAGAGACGGCTGAGGGGGGTTGGTCCCCTGACTTTGAGTTTGACTTCCATCAGCCACCTTGTCCTTCTTCTCACCAGCATTTCCTCCTCGGCCTAAGTCTTTATGCCCAGAGCTCTGTGGCGGACCTTGCTGTTTCCGGGCTGAAGCTGAAGACTTGGAGGACCCACCATGCGAGCCTGAGCTGGGCCCAACACGGTGTCCCCCAGCTGTTGCTCCCATATTGCCACTACTCCTGTAGATGTTTCCTCCTCCACCTCCGCCACCCCTGCCCCTTCTAGAGGGCACACCCCTAGGGGTGAAGACACGGGCCTGGGAGCCTCTGGGTGGAGCAGATGAAATGTTTACACTGCTAGTGGTGTTATCAGAGCCATTCTTGGTGTTCAGTTTCTGGCTGTCTTCTTTGTCCGAGTGGCCGACATCGCTTGCTCCACTCTCACTGCCCGTCTCAGAGCCTCTCTCCCTCCTCCTCTTGGGGATTTCTTCATACTCTGAGCCCTCACTGCGGGTTTCACTGCGGTTTCTGGCCCTGGCTGGGTTATGCTGGGACCGATCTTGACCATGCCTTCCACTGGCTCCTTCACCCTTGGATTCCTGATGATGGCCACCACCGGCTGTTGAGCGGTAGTCTCTTCCACTCCTGCCACCCATTCTGCCCCGGCTTCCACCTGTGGGTCCAGCACTGGCCGTGTAGGTGCCCCGGTACCCACGGCCTCGCCCATAGAATTCTCCCCCTCTTCCTCTGCTGGCTCTGCCGCCTTTCTGGGGGACTCCTTGGTGGTGAGAGATGTTGCCTCCCTTTTCAAAGGAACGGTCTCTGTCTCTCCTGGAGGAGGACCCTGAAAAACCTGATGAAGTAGTGTCTACATCTTTTTGACCTCTACCTGACCCTCCTCCAGCTGAGGATCGCTCTTTTCCACCATTTCTGGGTTTGGCTGTCTGGGGTGGCTCGTCCTTAGATGAAACTGATGTGTTCTGAGAGTTGGAGGAGGCATCCTGCTTCATAGAGACAGGCTGTCCACCATCTTGCTCTTTATCTTTTCCAAATCCTGTGCCTTGTTTTTCTCCTCCATCTGCATCCATTGCCTCTCTCTTGATTTCTTTCAGCACTGGCTTCTTAATGGGCCCAGCCCTCCTGTTGGCATTGCTCCCTCCTGATTGGTTGGAGGGTTTGTGGTCCAATGGAGTGTTGGAAGAGTCCTCTCCTCCACGGGAGTTGTTCCCACCTCCTGCATTGTTGCCCCTCCTTCCGTGAGAGGAACCCCCAGTAGTATTGCTGCCAGGCCGTGGACCCCAGTGTGTCTCTGTCTTATGCTCCCGCCCTCCTCTTTGGTTTGATTTAGGATGAGGATGCTGCTGCTGTGGGGGCTGACTGTGGCTGCCAAGTTGAGCCAGAGGTGGGCTAGAAGTGTTGGCTGAATGGGAAGTATATGCCGGACCTGTCTTCTCTTGTTTCACATGGCCACCACCTCCAGCGTTACCACTGCTGCCTCTTTCAGCGTGACTGTGCCCGACATTGGTTTCGCTCTCTCTCTGTGATGGGTGATGGTGCGGTGCCACTTTGACATTCCCATCCTCCCTGGCGGAGGAGGAAGAGGAGGAAGAGGAGCAGGAGGATGAGAGGGAAGGTTGGTGAAGAGGAGGAGAAGAGTCAGTCTTCTTAGCTGGGGCCTCACCACCTCTGTTCTCTGGCTTATGGGGATGGAGAGGGAAGTGAGGCTGTTGAGGGTGGTGGCTGTGAGGGTGGTGGAGGTGAGAGTTGCTTTCAACAGGAGGATGATCTGGGCGCCCGCTACGATCATAGTGAGGATGTGGGGCTCCCCATATCTGGCCCTGCTGAGCTCCTCGGGCAGGCCCTTCATCCTGGTGGGGGAACCCATGTGGCTGGCTTCCCCTTTCACCCGCCCTCTGATGCTGGTGAGGAGGTATCCTTGCGCCCTGATCGGGGAAGTTGCTGTAGTTGCCCTGTCCGCCGATGTAGTGATGAGGGTGATGGCTGCCTCCCTGGTTGCCAACAGGGGGTGGGGTTTGATTGGATGTCCCAGATGCAGAGCTGGGCTGCTGAATGGGTCCCAATCCACCCTCTCGCATGCGGTGTGGAGGAGTGTCGCTCCTATGATAAAGAAAGACAGAAAACAAAATAGCAACTTATTCACTCAATAAATGAAAACACAGATGATAAAGAAAAAAAAAACAATACAAACTTACATGGACACTTTTATAATTGCTCTATATAGCAACAATCTAACAGTAAAGAAGGAGGTTTTATCTTCGATCTCACTCAAACAAAACGAGTATCCATACCTGGGCCCTTTGGCCACATCATCATCCTCTGATGCCTGCTTCTGTCTCAGGGGAGAAGTTAGCCCACGGTTTTCCCCTCCTCCAGGGAACACCTCAGGCCCCCAGGCCAGCTTAGGATCCATAGGGGGAGTCCCACGGTGAGGATGCCCTGGATGCTGTTGCTGTCTGTCAAAGGGGTCTGAACCAGACCCCCCAGAATCAGACCGCTCACGCCCAATAAGCCCTGAGTAAAATTTTAAGAAAAATATCTAAGTCAACAGCCAACATTGTGACTTCACTATACTGCAATATTTCCTGATTTAATTTTATTACTTGTGTTTATGCATCCACTCACCAGAAGGATGCATGCCGGCCTGATAGTATTCCATGGGTGAAGGGCGACTCTGTATCATACGAGGGTCCATGTAGGGCATCATCATCCACCGAGGGTCAAAATTCAATGGTAAGGGTGGAGGTCGAACCATACCGCCAGGTTGATACAAGGGTCCGCCCTGTTTAGGTCCAGGTACAGGCTGGGGAGTTGAACCTGGTGAAGGACCTTGTGGAGCCTGGGTCTGTGGGGACAGCTGACTTTGTGATGCCTGGCTGTGCTGTTGCTGCTGTTGCCACTGCTGCTGTTGCTTTAGGAGTTGCTCCTACAGAGAAGTGAATGGAAAAATGCAATCACTCAGGTTGTTTAAAAGCACATCCCTTTGAGGAAAAAAAAGTAAAAAGAGAAAATCACAGTGGCCCTGCTCATTCAGAATGCAACAACAACTTTTAACTGAATTTCTCTCTTACGTTTGGAAAAAAAAAACAAAAACAAACCTGCTGCTGCCTCTGAAATCGAGGTGGAAGAGACTTCTGATACTTTGAGTAGCCCTGGCCAGGAGGGCCACCAGCTTGACGACCGGATCCCCCTCCGATATTTTCGACCTTTACTTGGTCGATTCCTCTTTCGCCTCCACTTCCTGTACGAATGTGAGGAGTGCTCACAGCTTCTTCCTTACTCTCTCCTAGTAAAGGTACATCCAGTGTGGGCTGCTGCGGCTGTGGTGCAGCCAACTGGGGACACTGTTGGGTATCTAAATCAAGAACAAAGTTGCAGGGTTAAATCTGTAGTCATCATGATTGTTATGTGGTGTATTTACTTAAAATGCTATATTAAATAAAGAATAGAAATGTTATTTACTCGAATGCTTCTTGATGATAGGTCTGTGTTTCAGGCCATTTGCATCTGAGAAACTCACCTGCACCAGAGTCGTAACTGCTGTTGCTGCTGGGTCGCTGGCGGTCATTACCAGCTGGACCTGTCCCCGACGGGACAGTTAGCACTGGAGGCTCCTCAGAGTCCACGCAGGGGGAAGGAGGCTGGCTGATATTAGGGGAGGAAGCTGAAACTGATGGACTTGGGCTGCCTGCCGTAGCAGCTGTTGAATTTCCATCAAGGCTAGGGGTTTTGCTGCCGCCACCACCACCAGCAGCACTTGTGTTGCTGCTCTGCTGCTGCTGCTTTTCATCCAGCCTCTTCAGCTTTTCCGCACAGGCTGCACGTCTCTCCTCCTCCATCCTGCGTTCTTCCTCTTCACGCCTGCGACGAGCTCGCTCAACAGCAGCAGAAATCTCAGAGGATGACTGCTTCCTGCGCTGACGCCACGTCTCGTCCTCATCATCCCCCTGGGCTGCATGAACCAGCAGACCAGGCTGTGTAAGAGGGTTAGGGGCTCCTGCTGCTGGTTGATGCTGGGCAGGGGCAGGTTTCCCCTGGCCAAGAGAGGCTCCCTGATTGTGGGGCCGATCCTGAGGAGTTAGAAAACACTGAATGTTTTATCATGACGTTTTTAACCTTCCAAGTGAAATTACTGTAATCTTTTAAAAAGTAGAAATGTATGTATGAATGATAATCTCCACTGTAACAAAAACCAAAGTGAAGGGGGGGGAAAAGGGAACTTAAAACTAAAAATGGCTTGGCTATAAGACCCGTAGGTGGCGGATGAGGCAATGACAGAAATGATTATTCTATGAGGCCCTGTCCTGATGTCTACCTGTCGGTAAAAGGAGTAGGGCCCTGGTCCGAGGAGCGGCCCAGGTGGGGGGGAGGGCTGCTCCTGGGGACCACCCAATCCAGGCCTGCGCCCCTGTATACAGGCAGACACAGTTAGCTAAGGTCCACCACAATGATCTACACTGATGCAAAATACAGACACTCACACATGCCTGCCCACTAAAAAAGTCTTGCCTTAACAGAATTAACTCTGTAACCTGTTTTCAATTTGAAAACTTCACAAGGCCTCAATGTAAGGTAAAACCATAGGGCCTTATCCACTGCAGGAACTCAGAGCACACATTTACAACCCCAAATCAGCCCGTTTAAGCCTGTTCCCATTGCGGTGTAGGATTCACCACAAATCTTCCTGTTCCAAAAAACCCCCCAAAAAATTGAGGGATTCAAGAGGACAATTTTACGTTGCTTCTCTTCCTCACCTACATAGTAGTTATAGGTAAGGTTTTTTTGGTCTGAAAACACCCCTTTAAGAGGTCCTAAAGGGATGGTTCCTAAAAGAGCCCACAGGTTCCTGCAGTGAAAAATGTCTTGTTGTTACTGCTGTTCAACACAGTACCTGATAGGCGGATGGCGCTCCCTGGCTCACCCAACCACTACCTCCCTCCTCGGCCCATCCTGGCTTGCTGGAGGGGGGTTGGGGGCCATTGTCAACATTAGAGGGAGGGGTCCTGCGGGTCTCTCCACCGCTGTCTGAGGCTCGAGAGTGAGAGGTTGCATTGGGGGCATCCTGAGACCTCTGCTGATCACTGAGGACAAAAAATGTAAGTGAATAATATCTAGAAAAACAACAACAACAACCCCCGCCCCCCCCAAGAGTACTGTAATTTATCACACATTAAATGTACTTGGTCACTCACCGCGGATCAATCTTGCTCTCATTTCTATCCTCTTCTCCCTCTTCCTCTCCTTCATCATCGCTGAACTTCAGCTTGGCGGAGTAATCTATCTCCTCATGAGCTCCTGTTTCAGCAAAACAACAAAAAACAAAATGGAAGCCATCAGAACCATGTTTGTGCCAAACATCCACAGTGTAACATTATTCAGCAACCATCACTAATCCTTCTCCCTCCCTCCAGCAACTTAAACCATGCTGGACGGATCAGCATGAAATTTGATATGCACCAACAACAGCAATCCTCGAAAGCAGAAAAAGGAAGGCTCGGCAGAACACGCTCTGCACAGCTGAACTAAATTAACTTGCATAAGCAAGACACACAAAAACAAGTCTTTACTTAAAACACAGAAGGTTATGACTCTTGTTCTAGGTCTGTAACAACATTAAAAGTAACCAATTATTATTGTTTTAAAGCCATTTGTTAAAATTTCAGTTTCTGCATGCTTTAGAGCCTTCTTCCAAACAGAAAACATTCTGTTTTTATTATAGATAGGAACAACTTCAAAAAGAAAATAACTTCATTTAACAAAAACACTGTTTTAGTGTATATTTGGAGGTGGCTTACAAACTTAGAACCAGTTTTATGATGTTTCACCTTTGTGAATGGAATTTAATTTTAATTTTTTTTTTTTTACCTGCCCAGCCTTCGTCTCCATCGTGGTCCAGCTCATCTAGCTCCTTCAAATCGTCTTGTTTTAAAATGGAGGGTCGCTTTACCACCTCTCCACCCACATCGCGTGGACCGCCCTGTGACCTGCTCTCAGGACCAACTGGCCCACGAGAGAACCTGAAATAATGGGGGAGGTTCTTTTTTAAGGGATATGATGGAAAAAAAAAAAAAAAAAAAAGCATGGCCCAAAAAAAGCAGCTCTTGATTACTTAGGAGTTAAACTATAGGCCATTTGACTGCACTGAAGAACATTTTCCCTCCACAGTGAAATTAAAAGTAGATGAAGTAGCATCTCAGTGAACATACCTTGGAGCTGTCCCTTCACCAGGTGGTGGGTACCTGTAGGGCCCTTGAGGCCCATAGGGGCCCGGGAAGGGCAGATAGGGAGGATACATCTAGGGAGTAATAACAGATCCAGTTCAGACACCCATTTCTTTTGTTTTTGTTTGTTTATTTATTTGGGCGAGAAGATAAAGATAAATGCTAATAAAAGAAAACTAACACTTACGAAGGGGGGTATGATCCCTCGATATTGGGGGAACCCAGGCCCCACAGGAGGCTGGGGCAAGGGCAGGGCGGGGCTGCCTGCAGGAGGGTTCCTAGGTGGCCCGTGGTTCTGTGAGTTTGGAGGGGGGACCCCTGCTGCCCCATCCATCACCAGAGCTCCACCAGTGCCACCCTCGGTTACCCCCTCCCCAGGCAGGGTGGGTGCCAGGGCTCGGCCCCCACCATCCCGCCAACTTGTAACGTCTGAGGACAGTGAAGACAGGAGAGGACGGAGTGGTTAGTATGATTTATGGACTTTTATGTAATCAGAACAAGAATGGAAAGTCATTTTTTATGATTATGAATGTGAAGAGCAATGAATATCAATACTGTCAATTAGTAAAGTTCAAAAATAAATAAATACAAATGAAAATCCTGCCCGAGGTGTTTCTCTCCAAACTACCATAGACAAATAAGTGGATGACAAATTATTAGAGACAAAGCTTGCATTACTCACTCTGGGGGCGGAGGCTTGGTCCGGGCCCATACCACTGATCTGCAGTGCCCTGTTCTTTGCCAGCTTTGTCCTGGTCGCCAGCCGCCTGCAGGGTGGGAAATTCCTCGCGAGAGAATGGCGACGGTAGGTTTGATCCCTTTCCACCTGCAAAAACAGATGATGAAAAGAGGGGCTGAGTTGCAAACAAACAAACCCATTGAAGGACATGCAGCAAAAGAAGGACTCACCATCCCCTTGTGTTCCATGTGTTCCACTGGCCTGTGCCCAGGACCTTGCCCCTACGGCCTGGGTTGAAGCTGGGGCCAGAGCCTGAACACGGTGCACACACAAAGTCAAATACCATATGATACATGCCAGCTAGCAGTGCTAGATGTCTTTCGGCAACCATTACTCAGGGTATATTCTGTTTTAATGTTATGGAGATAACGTGTACCTCTGAAGCTTGCGGGGTTCTCGGGCGGGTCGGTGCAGGTGTCTGTGAAGCCACAGGCTGCTGCGACTCCGGCTGCGGTGCTGACAATGCATCGGTACTGAGAGGGAAAAAGCAGACATACAAGTCTTCAGACCGAATGCAACAAGCAATCACACAAGAATAAAACTACTTGTTACATTAACACCCAATAACTTGAAGGTGTTTGATTACAGCTTTCTTACCTCTTTGGGTCTGCTGCTTCCTGTTTGCTTGCCCATCCTGTGCCGTCTTTGGGAACGAGCGAGACGTTAGGATCGTTGCCTTTGTTCTCTGCCTTCAGACTGGGCAGGTTGGCAGGGGGTGGCATACGCCGCGCAGAGGCAACTTTACCAAGAGATTGCAGGCCATGGCGTGGGGGAACTAATATGGAAACAAGATAGAATAGAATAGAATAGAAAAGAAATAATTCTTTAATTGTCCCACAAGGGGAAATTTGGTTGCAACAGCAGGAAGTCGCTAGCACAGATGGACCATTGAAACCCTACACTGGTGAAATCCAGAGGGAGCCTGAAAACAGGGATGGCGTTCTGATTATTTTCTGGATGTAAAATTAGGGTGCTGAATCACTGAGAAGGCTAAAAACGTGGTAGTTTTGGTCTGGTGATTCTAATGAATGTGGATTTTTTTTTTTTAAACAAACAAACAAAAAACTCTCTTGACGTTATTAAAAACATTCAGTAAACCCACTTCAATTACAATTTTATAGAGCAGCATTAGCACATTGATGCTTACAGAACCATGGAAAAGCCTAAAAGCGAAGCCGTTCTGAATATCAATCCCTCATTTGTTTTCCCAAGGCTCAGAGCAACCACAGCAGCTTCAGGCCTTCACTGTGTAAGAGGGGGCAAGTCTGTAGTCGGGGAAAGGGGACAGCTGCTTGAATCTAGAGGGCAGCCTCTGAATAAAACATAAACTGGGGTCTCAGCATAGAAGTCAAACAGCATCCACAAGTAAGCCTCTGTCTCTGGTCAGCCTCAGTGTCTCTGGAGCTCAGCTAATACATCGAGCCTCAAGAGCCATTCACCCTCCAGGACCCCCTTTTCCCTTTGTTATTTCTTTAACACGTCTGTGCAAACACTAGTCAATAACAAACAGTATAACACAGTTTCATCAAAAAACAGTGCTGATAGATAGATAGATAGACATATAGATAAACTTTGTGTATTAAAAAGCAGCGCCATTAAGGAGACCCTAAGCTAACACTTCAAAGTTGCATTAGTTGGTGGAAACACAGTACAGCGAGAAAATTGTAATCACACTAATGAGCAGATCCGACTGAGATCTGTTTGTTTAAGGTTCAAATGATCAGTGACAGCACAGGTTTTTACTAAACCACACCACCTGGCAGAATTTAATTAGAGCCCTTTGAAATCTGTTACAACTGCTTAGAAAGTGATGTATGTTGAGGATGTAGATAATAACAATGTTATTATCTACATATTATGATATGTTGTGATAGCCATAAGCTCTGACTTTCAGGTTTTACCAAACCAGCTAATTCAAAGAAAGCCTGGCTATGCTGAATCCAATTCATAATACACCCCCTCTGGATGTATGCTGTGAAAGCTTGTGTGTTCTGAAAATACTCACCAACAGGCTTTTGTGTTTCAAGGCTCTTTCCTTTGTATGTATCAAACAGGTTGAGAGACGCATACTTGGTTTTGCCTTCCTTCCCCTTTGCAGTTTGCCCAGAGCGATCTGACATTGCGCTGTCCGCTCATTGAGTATGGTGAGCCCTGAGACTGTAGAAGAAAGAAGAGACAAGGATAACAAGAATACACAGAAAGAGAATGAAAGTGCTGAATTTTAACTATATTTAACAAGGGATTACAGATATGATACAGTTATGTTTCTTCCAGCTGACATTAGGTATAATTGCTTTCAGATTAATAGGTGTAGCAAATCTTTCTTTTAAGATAGCTCTATGAAACAGGATATTCTGAAACACAATGACACAGCACGTAGGGATAATACACTCAGATTAGTTTATTTTTTATTTTCCTACGAATCAGAATAATTGGCAATTTACAGCATTTTCTGGGGCTTTTCTGGTTTAATTTTACTTCTATGTCTGAAGCAATATTCCTCCATTTTAAATTTTTTGTCAATTCAAATGACAAAAAAGATGTCAACAAAATATTTGGCAAATATCAGCATCATCTGATACCAGACTTACTGATTTTTAAACAAATTAATGAGATGCCATGTACCTACATTCCTTTTGCACTGGCTAAAGGGAGACATTCTTTTTTTTCTGACACAGGTGGGAAATACAAAAAATACATTTAAAAACATTAAAACACAAGAACTCTTGTCTCATTATTAGCTGAAGTGTTATTGTAAACATCAATATTAGCCCACAATTTTTCAGCCTGTCCATCAGTAATTTAAACAAAGGATTGCAAGTTGATATATTTTAACATCTGCTACATTTACGACCGATACATCTGATTTAAAAACATTTGTTTTTATATTTTGAGGTATTCATTCAACACTTAGCAACTTAGTAAAGACTGGTGTGACTTCCCATATGGAAAAGATATATATAAATCTTATAAAGTTTGTATCTGTCTTGTGTGAAACTTATATGAAAAGCATATAAGAGTGAAAACGCATATAAGATCCCTTGAAAAATTATATAATGAAACTTGTATGTTTTGGATACTTACTAAAACAATATATGAAAGTAATGAGAAAGTGGCCACTTTCATGAGTAAATCATGTAAGCCTTATATGATTTACTCATGAAAGTGGCCACTGTCATGAGTAATCACATATAAGTTTTTACTATTTCTTTTCCATATGGGTTTGACTGACCTGTCTGTAGACAGGGGGCTTATGAAGTTAAACAACTTCCCTATGACAATGTGGACAACAGTCGAGGAAACCAGCTTCGTAACATAAAAATTAACTGAAAGCTTTTAAGCACGTGTATAGGTAAGACCATAAGTTTTCTGTCACATATTGCTGAATGTCATCTAACTTGGATTTGGTGAATCAACAACATATAAAGACAAGAATCAACACAGTTTTTGGATCAGATAATGGTCCAATCCTGACTCAAAAAGCTGGACTAATATATTGGTGACCTCTGAGTGACCTCCTATGAGACAAATATATTCAGTTCAATTCCACTTTTCTAGCAGGAGAGCTTAACACAACATGGAAGAGGCTAACAATAAAGCAACAGTGGTTTAGAGGCGTTTCACAGCTGTGACGCCAACAATTTTTCTTTGTATGTTTGCAACAGTTTTGAATTTAACCAAGAATTGTGGCCACATGACTGGAAAAGTCAGGCGACAGGAATGCCTTCACTGCCCTTTGCTTCAAAGCACTTGCAATTTTTATGATAACATAATGCATTCTTGACAACTTGGTTAATATTATTTGAATTTCAGGTTTCTAGTCAACTCTACTCCAATATGTGTGTCAAAACGTTAAGTACTTAGCTAGAAAGGAGAGACTAGCGTGCAAAGAGCAGTAAGCAGTAAAGAATAAAGTAGAATTCATGGTAGCATGTTCACGTTTGTTTTGGTAGGCATTGGGCTAGTCAACCTACAAAGATGTGCTTGAATGTGCTTGTATGCAGTCCCCCACAGCCAAAAAATTTATTAATAAATAGAAAAGCATGTAGCAGTGATGATATGCATGCATAGGATGCTGACTGATTAAAAAGTTGGGTCGAACATTAAAGGAGGTGATAATGCAGTTCACCACGGAGAGAAAGAAGTGTTAAAAAATAATATTAATAAAGAAAATAAGTATGAGAAGCACAGAGCTGCAGTGTTCATTACTTTTAACACCTGGCTTCACATCACTACAAAGAAACATGAGTTTGTTCTCTGTGGCAATGGTTAAAACTAAAGGACAAATAACAGCGCAAACACATACCTTTTGGTCTACACAGTTTTAGCTCTTCCCCCTTCTGACAATACATAGACACAACATGCAGACATTGGTCTGCAAAGCTCTGCATAGGACTAACACATAGCCAGGGTCATTCCTTAATTTAATTTGTCATCCCTCACCACGAGGTCCCATCTACAATTCAAGAGATACTATAACGTACTAACTAAGCCAGCACCTTTCATCAAGACTTAAAACTGTCTTTATCGACAGTGTCTGCAGTTGTCCATATCCACAACTGAGTACAATCCCTAGCCAGCTATCCACTATTCAAATACATTAGATAAACTGTGCATTTCTGATTTTTAATAAAGACCTTTTGGATGCATTTATTTAACAATTTGGTTCAAAAAGTCAGAAAAAACTTTATGTGTAGACTACTGTTGCCATATATATATATATATATATATATATATAAAAAGAGAGAAAAGACTCCAGCTTATTAACTGAACACTAGTACTGGTTCGGTACTGTATCAGCAGCAACCTGGAGCCAACATGTCAGTTTTATTTTCTATTTGTATAAATTCAGATAAGCAGATCTCTATATGCCCATATGGATACAGTTTAATGGGAGCATATGACTGCACCATTTATAATACAGCAATAACACCAGCATAATTTTTTATGTGCTATAAAAATGTCATACCATATATAGCAACATTATACATTTATGATCTGTAGTGCACACAATAAGACAAGCCTGTCATGTCTGATAGCAAGAGCTGCGTAGTACCTAAGAAGCCCCTCCCAAAGTAGTGCTCTGTAAAATATGCAAGAAAACTGTTCCTGTTGAGTGTAGAAAAAAAAAACTTGTTTCAGTGCTTGAAGCAAAAACAGATGATCAAGTACAACCAGCTAATAAAGGAGGAGATACTAGGAGCTAGTGATGTGCGATTCAAATGTAAACAAATGGCTCCACTGAGCAATTTGCTAACTGCACTCCATGTGACAGGAAGAGCAAATGGTGGATGGAAATTACTGATGTGGTTACAAGGTGGTGAAGCAGGGCTATGAGCAGGTGGTTAAAATGCACAACCCAAAGCACAACACCCCAAGAAATATGCGACAATACCATGCATCTCCGGAAGACTTAAGGTTAAGTTACTTTATTTACTGTTGTTCTAAAGTGTTAACCAGTTATTTTATACTCCTTAAACATTCCAGGAAAAACAAAACCTAGGCTATTTTTGTGCTACGTTTGACTTATGCTGTGTCACTACTATTGCACCACAATGCTGCTGCTGTCATCTTGCTTCAATTGATTCAAACATCAAATCGTGAAGTGTGTCATCAAATACAGCAACTCAATGGAAAAGGATGGATAATGCCAAACTGCTAATTTTCTTAAAATATCATGACATTTTAGGGCTATACTGTTCAACCCTAGTTAGCAGACGTTCACTGCTTATCAGATGAACATTATTTCAAAAAAAGGTGGGGAAAAAGCAGAACCATGGTTTCTATGGAAACACATTATAAATGATATTCTTCATGCCTTGAGACAGAGGGTTCGGCTCCATGGCAACTGCCAGGCCTTTAGGTTGAACTCATTTTACTGCACATCAATAAAAGACAGGGCACTGACATCTGTCCAATTCACAGCGATTTGGCTGCATCCATCAGGTTAAAATGCTGCCACCACCTCCTACTCCCATTAGGCACAATGACTGCGAACACACGGGTCTCTAAGATCGTGAAGACTTTGTCACATCGTCATATCATTTCATTCACTTGGCTTCAATAAAAAAAAAAAATTAATACTGACGTGAGAAAGTCAATCTAAATTGTCTGTGTTTAGAAAACAGTGATTATAGAGATATAGGTCTGTGCTACAGTGACTCAAGCATTAAATAACTGAAAGGTGGGAAGACGTCTCATTAGATGGCTGCATAACACAAACAGCAACACATTCCAAAGATATGTTTGAAGACTCAAATATGCAGCCTTCTACTGCGCACTGACGATCATCAAAGGAGCAAAATGTACGATTTTTGCTTTTATACACATCACTTTAAAAAAACAAAAACAAATAACCCTTCGTTAATTACTTTTTAAAAAAGGTTGTACACGGTAACTACGAAGCTGCGCCAGCCTCAATAACCAGATGAGATTAGAAAATTAGGTCGTGGGATGGCTGGTCAGCTAGATGTTGTATGGGGATTAACTGGAGCCCTAAGTGCAGCAACGTATACCACAAAGAGGCCCCGTGAAGCTAAAGGCTAACGGTCAACACCAACTACGACGGGCAAAAATCAGCTAGTAGCTCCAGGAATCATTGCCTTGTACATATATATGCAAAACAGAAACATCAGGAGCGGTGATGTGTGATGTTTTTCTTATTTTTTTTTTCCTCCTGTGGTGCTAACCAGCTCGATGCTAACAGAGGCCCTCGGTGATCTCGTTGGGAGGGGGACTGCGTTGATGTTTCATAATGTATTTTCAACACCTCGCAGCTATCACTTAGCTCACCGCTTGTCAGCTCCATGCTTTGAATCACACAGTGACATTACGACTGCTCGTCCTTACCAAACTGTTATGCTTACTTACAGTTAGTGGGAGGCCCGGGGTAACGCAGAAAAAAAACAGATTTTTATTAGATGAACAAAACAAAATGGCGGTGTAGATGGGCCCTGTGCATACTAACCCAGGCCGGTTGGGTAGCATTAGAGAGCTGGCTTGTGTAGGTACATACTACTTGAAATACACTACACTATACAACTTAACTGTGCTGGGAAAAACAACCACTGACAAATCATCAATACTGAGCAACGGTTGCGTCTTTTAATCGGACACCCTCCGAGCTAAAGCTGAAGCCTCGCTAACGTTTATCCGCTAGCACTAGCCACGAAAAAAACATCTAATAGTAAACAGATATTTCATCAGCACACAAACGTCCCAGACACCTTTACTAAAAGGTAAATAAATGTGTGTTTATACACTAAAAAAAACAAGTGGCTAAATTCAGAAGCTAGCGAATACTAGTCAACCACTTAGCCAAGCTAGGCTAATGAGCTAGACAGCCACCTAACGTTAGCTATGCCTTTGCAAAAAATAAAAATAACCTCGATCCTTAACCAAAAACACCCTCACAGATGCGCCGAGCCCTTGCCAAGAGGTAAGAGTAACAATGTCTCTTCGGTACAATGTAACTGCCCAATGTCCGCATGGAAACATGCACAATTTTTCCAACCACTGACCTGGTCTTGTCCCGACTTGTCTCGAGGTTGTATCGCTGAGTGAGGTTAGCTTATGCTATCACGTATAGCCTCTTTCCAGCAAGTGACCCAGCTAGCTAAGCAACGTTATCCTCTCGCATAGTCAAACCAACACACTCTGGCTTTGCTCTAACTTTGATAAAAGCGGCAACGTATGGATAAAGAAGATATTCGGCTTACTTGTGCTCCTTTTCTTTTTTTTGTAACTCCCAAAAATAAATGAAAAGGGGGGAAAAGAAAATGGTTAATGCTGGACTCGATCCGTCGCCTAAAGAGCCGTCAACGGCTACTGAGCCGTTTGGGACCTCTACAGTAAAATAAATAAGCCACTCTTATGTTGTTTAAAGTGCAAGTGAAGCCTCTCCGAAAGAAATGTGAATATTGCAAAGTTAATACCAAAAATATCTAGCAAATTTATCCATGAAAATTTAAACAATTAATTTTACAATAGAAATCTGATATTTCACGTTTTTAATATGTAGATGGTGCATTATCTTTTTAAATATATGTTAATTGTAATACATTTATAAATAGAAATCTGAAAATTTGATTACAAACATTTGACATTTTTTATATGTTACGATTTCTGTATTTATCACTTCATAAATAAATAATAATAATAATAATAATATAAAATAAAAATGCTAAAAGACACAAAATTAAAACTTTTCCACCTCTGTGCAAAGACTTTGAGCCATGTTTCTTTATATTACCTTTGAAGGAGCCAGTCCTTGTTTTTTAAAGTGGTCTTTAACTATACTTCTCCAGTCTTTCTGAACATCTTTCAAAGTTTTCCTTTGGCCATTGGCTGCTTTTTCACTCATTTTCAGTCCAGTCTTTTTACCTGACCATTTTCAGAGGAATGTTTGTTTGTTTGTTAAGCACTTATCAGTCATCGATTGACCTCAATGTTATTGATCATCCTGACAGAGAATACAATAAAAGGCAGGCACTGACCTTTGAGAAGACTGGAAAGCCATTCCTGAAGACTACATAAAGAAATGAGGACTGGCTCCAGACTTTTGGTTGTACTATAGATGGATAGATAATTTGCAGTGTGAAATTCCAGTCATGCCTATGGAGCCACTTATTTTTTTAAAACAAAAAGATTGCCAGTAAAAGTCTACAGCTGATTACTTACACCGAGATGTCTTTTTTTGTAAGTTTTATAAAATGTTATGATTTAATTTTCCATATATGCACTAATTTGCATGAATATTGACTATAAGTGTATGAAATAAAGACCTATATGTGTATTTGAGTTTACTTTTTCCAAGCGTAAACAAAAACATGTCAGAAAAATTGACGTTGGCGTGACATTTGCAACATATTTTTTTACCTCATGACTCAATTGTGACTTTCAAAAGGCAATTCATAATTAATCTATTTTTTTAAACTACATTCTATTAAAATGCAAAATATGTTAACCTGTTGATATGCCTAACTGCTGATCATTGAATATATTTTCATATTCATATCCCAACTAAATGTTCTTTCTTTTGGAAAACTCAGCACACTGATTTTCATTAGAATGTAAAGTAAGTTTCAAAATAAAAGCAGTAAATATTTTACAACTTAAAAGAAATGAGTTTTTTCCCTTATATTAGAGTTGTATCACAAAGACATATAGAGAAAAACATGAAGTGACATTTTTTGCCTTCAACTGTGGTTTAAATCAGTCCCTCCCTTTTATTTTCATTTCAGACATAAAAAGTGTGTTTTCCACAATCAAATCCATAAAAACAAGGACAATGTGACAAGAAGGAAAATCCATTACAGCACAGATTCATTTATCCGCCAAGCAACTACAGACAAAAGACATTTGGTCATAATCTGACATTTAAAATACACAAATAAAATAACTCCGCTTCCGCTCCATAAATACAAACAAAGACACCTTTTCATTCACACATTCTTCCACACAAGTATATGAAACAATTATTTAAACCTCAAAGAAACAATTAAAGAGAATTTATAAGTGAAAATATATATCTTTTAAAAAAGGTTTTGCTTTTTTAGGCCATTATTTTACACAATTACAAGTTTTCTAAAGGTAGAACTGATTTCAATCAGCATGAATTCACAGCAAACTTTATGATAGTAAAAGAAAAAACTGTTGCATCTATAGTGGTTCAAAAGTAATTTTCACTTTCACACACTCAAACATTAGTTTTTTTTCTGTCCCAAAACAATTAGGTTTACAAAATACTTAACAATCAGCTTTTTGTAAACTATGTACCCCGTCTGTAAAACAATCTTCAGCATTTCCTGCTTTGACATATTTCTCTGCCCGAATTTTGCAGCTGTGTAGTTACTTGGCAAATAAAATTAAAGGGTTACAAACACGTGATTTAAACCCCCTTTGAAAAATGTAAAGGACAGAAGGATTAAATCAGAGAAAAATATTTTTTGATGGCGTAATCACAAAATGTGTGCGTGCAGATTCTTCTTTCTCCATTTTCGTGATATCCTAGAATGAGTCTGTTTATCTTCCTGAGAAAGCTGATGGATTAAAAAAAAAAAAAAAACTCTTCCGGTTTTCTTTTTTCCCTTAAGTGTTTAAATCTGAGACAAAACAGATAAGTTATTTATGTTTAGTTTGCACCATAGTTCATGTCTGACTTTGCTCTACCTACGTCCTCGTGTGCTCTTAACGACCACCATACAGGTGGATCTTGGTGAACGAGACAGTCTCGAAATAGTCTTTCTGGCCCTTCTCGTAGATGACAAAGATGTACTTGCGGTCTTCTACAGAGCCGCTGTCCAGTGATGTCATACTGGAGTAGCCGCTCGGACCCGCCCATATCTGGACAGCTTTGTTCTCCCAAGACATGCCGTTTGTCAGCGACCATTTCAGGGTTAGATTCACTCCTGAAGGAGATAAAGCATCACTTATTTATCCACTCAACTTAATCAGGATCATTTCAACCTGGGTTTTTTCTCATCAGTGAGACTCTGTGTTTTGTGCTGATTAAGCAGTTTCCACCTGTACTGCAAAGATTCAGGGAAACAAGGTCAATCTATCTGATTACAGCATTGCATCATGGTATCATTTTCTGCCAGAAAGTTTGCCTCAAACTGGCGTGCATGGATCACTGCGTAGCATCAGATTTCTGTGTTTACTTTCAGTTCAAATTGAAACCGAAATAAGGTGAAAGTCACTTTTTTCATGAAGCTTTACTGAGCTTGTACTTTAGCTCATATGTGAATACAGTTCATAAAAAAGTGGAAAGTTGCCATGATTTATAGAGCTACAGTAAAAACAAACCAGATAAGTTAGGGGAGCTGAAATAAACTTAATTATCATTGGATTCCATAAGAATATAAAGTAGTTATTGTGCCGTAAAGGAAAACACTAAAAGTGGCCAAAGTAACCAAATATTAAATTAAATTTATTAGTGAATACTAAATTTACTCAGGAACTAACTGGGTGGACATTTTTGGGGTAACAGGACATGAATATTTAATAATTATAACTAATGCAACTGATATGAGCCAAGAGTAGAAACGGGAGCAGAGATCACCATGTTTCATATTAGCATTTCTCACTAGAATGGCATACAGAATACATAAAGAGTAACATTCTTAATACACAAAACTAACTTTTTGCTAGTCTTACACAGAGATGAAAAAGCTTAGTGCTCGTGTTTCTTACTCTTTTGCTCATTGGAGGGGTTGGTGAAGTAGATCACGCCCTCTTTTTGCAGAGCTCCGGCTGCCACTACAGGATCCACCAGTGCCTCGTCAAAAATCAGGCCTTCTAAGGGCAGGGTCAACCCTCCATCATAGCTGTGCACCACAATGCGGCACCGGCAGTGGTAGTTGTTCTGGTTCCGGACGTTGATGGCGATGGTCCCGTCAGTCAACTCAATTGGCTGCAGAAGGACAGACGGAGAAAAGAGTGTATCACAGGTGAAAGATTATAATTACAATTGTAATACGGATGCCTTCATATAACTGCACTGAATAAAATAAATGGGAGAATCTACACTGAAGTTAAAGACAAAAACAACAACTTTCTGTCCACTAGAGGGCAGAACCACACTTCACAACAGTGCACTATGAGCATTCACGCTTCCTCATGATGTCACTAAATAAACTAATGCTAACTCCCCTTTAACTTAATAACCACCAAACTTTCTTTTTGCTGCTACAAGTGTGACTTTTCCCCAACAACTACTTGATAATTTTCTGTAGTGCAAGCAAAACAAAGTCATTTTAAAACGCCACATAAACATTTCCAAAGACAAAAAGAAAAGAGAGAAGTGGCTGTTAAACGTAGGTCTATCAGAAGATTCAAATCATTAGTTACACTCAAGAACAAGAAGACCAAATTATACTTTTCCATAAAAACAACTAATAGAGCCTCCACAGGTTTGGAATATATTGGTTGAAGAAATTAAACCAAGATTAACTGATACCAGAATGATGGGAAGATACAGAATGGAGAAAGAAAGGAACTGTTCATGATCCAAAGCAAACCACATCATGTGTCAAACATGATGGAAACAATATTATGACATGGAAATTTACGGCTGCCAATGAAACAGAGTCACCAGTGTTTATTGATGATGTGACTGCTGACAGAAGCAAAGTGCAAACGACACTCAAGAATTTCACAAGAAACTGGATATTCCTCATAGGCCAAGCGAGTCACCTGATCCAACCCAACACGGCACGCGTTTCAGTTATTAAATAGAAAAGTGAATGTAGAAAAAGCCTCAAATAAGCTGCAAGGAAGGAAACCATCTGCAGTAAAGGCCTGACAGAGCATATTAAAGGAGGAAATGCAACATTCGGTGATGTCCTTGACTTCAAGGAGTCGTTATTAAAAGCATTAAAAACAATCCTTATGTTAATTTTTCCTATCGTGTTTGAGCGTCTGAAATGGGGGACTGTGCATAAAAAGGGCCATAATTTCAAATCAAATCAAATCAAATCACTTTTATTGTCACATCACATGTGCAGGTACATTGGTACAGCACATGTGAGTGAAATTCTTGTGTGCGAGCTTCACAAGCAACAGAGTTGTGCAAAATACAATAATGTAAACAAGCAAAATACAAGAATGGCTACATCTGAAACTAATAAATATATGTACAATATATAATAGTATATGCATTTCTGGATGTGTATACTAAATATTTTTCTACGTGTGTGTACACATATTTTACAAATTAAATAGAGTAAACAATAAATAAAATATATAAAAATATACAGAGTTGAGACATGTGCAAAACAGTGGCATTACTGTACAGTATGGAGTGCATAATGTTAAAGTTCCAGTAGTGAAGCTGAGGTGTCTATGACGTGTTCATCAGTCTGATGGCCTGATGGAAGAAGCTGTCTCTCAGTCTTTATAAACAGTTAATCGTTTTGTAATCGTGAATTAAGCTGAAAGTCTGCACTTTTAAATCCATCGTAGTGTAGTGAAACTCTGGTATTATTTATCCTGTACCACTTTATTTATAAAGCAAGTAAGTGAAGGAGATCACCTGATGTGCGATGATAAATCCTTCCACAATTCTGGAGCCGAGAAAGCTCTATCACCTCAGAGTTTGCATTATGTCTTTGGAACGAGTAAAAGCACGTGGCCTTCTGACCTGACCTGCTGACCTGTACACAAACATGTGCTAGAGTAGGTATGAAACAGCACTGTGCTAAAGTATGCAGATGACTCTGTTATTGTTAGTCAGCTGCAGGAGGCCAGCCTCATGATTCTGTTAAATGGCACCTTGAGTCCTCTCTTCAGTTAAAAAAATGTCAAAAGATGTTAATCATTGATTGGTCTGATTTTAGGAAATGTGCTCACACACAACAGGTCACAGCTATAAAGGGCCAGGTGGTGTAACGTCTTGAGTCTGATAAACATCTTGGAACAATTATTGATTCAAAACTGAACTTTGAGGCAAACAAACTGTGAAGCTGTGAGCACAGAAGGCACCAGCAACTGTCCTGCTTGAGGAAACGTTCTTACTTCCACAAAACCACGATGACTTTATCCCGCTTTCACCAAGTCTGTTTTGTCCTTTTCCTTGGTGGTCTGGATATTTATGTGTAAAAAAACAGAAGCTCACTCAGGCACAATGTTAAATTACAGGCTGACTGGTGAGCCACAGCTGAACCCAGCTTCTCTGTATGTCAGGCAGTTACAGCGGTTGGCTAGTTAACTTTCACTTGATGACTCACAGCCGTTGCATAGCGAGTTTCAATCTCTTCAATCTCTGAGGATACAAACAGAGTAATCTAAAGCTGAATGATGTTTGATCACCACTGTTATGTTTATATAAATGATATGCAAATACAGGATATGGAATGTGAAAATGTTTAACATTTGCTGATGTTATGGCTGTTTGTTGGTTTCTTTAATGGGAATTTTAAGTCTGATTATTTTGCTCAGGTATGTAGATTTGAGGATTGGTGTAAATCTTGTTATTTGCTGATTAATGCTGACAAAGGGAAACGCCTTGAATTACACAGGCTCAAAAAACAGGTTTTTCACTTTCTGATCAGTCTGTTTAAGTCAGTAAAAGCTTCAAGCGTCTGAGGACAAGATGACAAGATTTATGGGAAGTATGATTTATGGAAAATATTGATGTCATCAACAAGAAAGCTAGTCAGAGTTTTTTTTTTTTTTTAGGAAGTTAAAAAGTTAAAAGTCAACAAAAACATTATTTTTTTGGTGTATGTCAGCTTCAATATCTCCATCTGGGATGGTAACCCGAGTGTGGCAGATAGAAACAAACTGGGCAGCATTGTCAGAACTGCTGCTGGTTGACAACAAACCTCATTAGATAATCTGTGTGTATGTAGTTATTATTGTATTAGTAATTACCAGTATTTTTATTATGGATTGATTATGAATTGATCTGCAGCATGGTGAACCAAAGAAAATTTTCCGCTAATGTCGACAACAAAGTTAATTTAATTGTGGAAATGACAAAAAACTCTGTAACTGTTCAAATACTAATGGCTCTAACTGTAATCTCTAACTGACCGACGGCACCAGCAAACATACCTGGCACTCATCAGGGTTGAAGTCCTGCGCTTTTTTCTTCTGGTTGTAGGGGATGCTTTTCAGTGCTGCACCGTTGTACCAGGTTTGTCCGTGGTCGTCGCTCAGGATGCAGAAAACACCGTCGCCCTCCAGTGTCCCATGACCGCAAACCACCAACCTCCCCTTTGCAGGATTGAAGCGCTTCTGTAGTCCAAAAGACACAAACAAAAAACAGTTCAGGGATGCAGCTGTTGGTTATCATCATTTAGTATTTTTTTTAATGTCTAAACACGGTTGGTGAGCTGAGAAGTCAGAGAAAACAAAGAGGAGAGGAATTAAACGAGTGAGCTGTGTTCAAATAATTTATTTTTTTTTTTTACAGATACTGTTTTGTGTCATATTACTGATTAAAAAGGTGTAATATCCACAAACATAACAGCTCTTAAAGATTGATATAGACTGTGGAGAGAAACAAGCAGCTGCAGACATTACTGTCTGGATTAAATGCATTCAAAGCTGAAAATAAAGCTATGCATCTGGTTAAATTCAATTGAATAAAGTCCATATTAGAAAGGCAAGTATAAATATAGCTCACACAAAAACAAAGAGGTTCATTTACTGAATATCGGTGCTGTTACACTTGCAGTGCCTTACATTATGCTCTAACTTTTTCTTTTATAAACCAGCTTTAATATTCCTGTGTGTGAGCTGAGCACCTCTATGCAAGCAGAGGTTTGCTTGTCTGGAGCATTCACGTGTGTGTTAACACCAGCGATGATCTCAGAGGAGCAACTGCTGCTGCCCATCAGTCTGGGTTTCCAAACAATTTCAAGTTGACTCAGAAGTGGAAAACATTCAGGACAGCTGCTGATCTTCCCAGGACTGGACGTCCCAGCGAATTCACCCCAAGGTCAGATGGTTAAATGCTGGGAGAAGCTGGATAAAAATCCCTGAGAGCTACATCTCAGACTCAGCAGGCCTCAGCTAGCAAATTAAATGTTACAGTTAATGTTCGTTTAGAAAAAGACTGAACAAGCACAGCTTGTTTGGAAGGGTTACAAGGAGAAAGCCTGTCTTCTCTAAAAAGAACATGAAAGTACAGCTTAGGTTTGCAGAGTCACGCTGACTCCTGGAACAATGTCCTTTGGACAGACGAGGCCAAAGCGGAGCTGTTTGTTCATCGTGCACAGCACCACCTGACAACCAAACACAGCATATCAGCACAAACACCTCATACCAGCTGTCAGGCACGGCGCTGGAGCACCTAGCCACAGGACCTGAGCACCTTACAGTCATTGAGTCATAAAGTCAAACAGTGGTGCTACAAGCTACTGAATCACAGAGTGTACTTAGTTTTTCACATGACTGTAGCTCATAATAATAAAAAAAAAATGAATCTGCATGTTCTAGGGAAGGCAACAACATCATAAGAAGCAGATTTTATTACAGCAGCGTTTATAGTTCACCTCGCACTTAACATAATGTTTCAGTGAAGGTTCGAAACATATCAGCAGGTTACGGCATTAATTGGGATTCTATTATCTATTTTTATTTCATAAAAGGCAGACCAGTGTATCCTCTGCTTAATAATGAAATAATACTTCAGCACTTCCAGCTCACTTCCCTTCACACAGTTAGGACCCTTTCATCATCGACAGCCTTACTCTGACCTCTCAGAGGCATGCAAGGGGAAAAAGTGACATTTCAACTGAACATTTTTTATACTTGTCATTGTTCTGGAAACCCCATTATAGTTTTAGGGAGCATTCATGGTTACGAATTTATGCTACACGTTCGGGTTTCACACTTAGGATCCCAACTGCTCAGCCACTGAGATGATTCATAGTATATTTAGACATTTAGTAAAGACACAAACATCCCAACATTTACACTTTGCCTTCCACTGATGCCTTTCTTATTTATGTCCGATTTAAGTATTGCTTCCCTGTTTAGGATTAATGAAAGTATTTAAGGAAGTCATGTCAGTGTGAGGTATTTTGATTACAATTACAGGTAACTGAAAAATACTCAAGTACAATCGTTAGACCACAACTAAGACATACTGTGCATCAAATGCAACAACAAGAAGCTCCGTTTGCATCTGATTCTGAGTCCATTTTAATAAACTAACGCTCTGTGACAGGTTTATATACTTTCAGCTGCTACTACTGACCACTTTTTGTCTGAAATGAAACAAGAACAAAGCCAGGTGTCGTTTCTCTAATCTGGACAGAATAATAAAAGAGACAGCAATCACGAACCAGTGCAATCCTCAGTAATCCTTTATCTTCTGAGCTCATGACTTCTTTTTTTTTCCTTTTTATTAAAGCTGGCCTGTTTTTATGACAGCTGCACATTGCAAAACTCTGATGTCAAACTCAAACCAGTGCTTTTGTACCCGAGTCACATGAAAGCCTTTTGTCTCCTCTGCAGTGTTCAGACTTTGAGATGATAAAGGTGAACAAGGCAAGTACAGAAAACTGATAGTGTTAAGAAATATACTCTAAAACACTTCTTCAGTAAAGGCTCAGAGAAGAGAAACACACAGAACTTCTTGCTAGCAAGGGCAGCCTCCAGAACTGAGAATCGCGCTGAGGACTCCCCTGGTCTTTATTTATATGCTTCAGTGAGCGTTTGTTCCTTACATTGGAATGTGGAGGTGTGTGTGTGTGTGTGTGTGTGTGTGTGTGTGTGTGTGTGGTGTGTGATGTGTGGCCCCATAAACGACTTCCCTTAACCTGCTGGTCTGGAAAATCCAACAGTTCATCTATATGTAAAAAAGCACTTAGACTAAAACTGACATAGCTACGTTAATCCTACCGTAAAACAATAAGACAAGGTACAACCTCTCCCATACTCCCAGGATGTGGGGGTGAACGCCAGAACACCCTGGAATGTCACAGACCCCCTAGGATGAGATATTCTTTCAATATGCCACCAACTATATACTTCTAAACACTAATGATTACATGCAGTATTCTACCATATGCAAACTTATATCATTAAAAGATTATACTGACTACTAAGTGCAATTTTCTATTGACAGATAGGGAGTCAGATTGATAAAGAATGTAGTCTACAAGTAGGATCAATAAAAGGCTTGTGGCTTCTAATGCATGAACACACAATCACTCTTTTTGCTAAGCATCAAAAGAATATTCTTAATGCTAATTTAATGCAAATTAGTTTTTGCACATTACACCTAAACCTCTTCAGAGCATAATTACAGAGGTGGAAAACAGATGCATGGAGCAAGATTTCAGGAACAGGAACCAAATTTACATTATAGCCACAGAGAAATCTGCCTGGAAAATCTCACTTTAACATCTTGAATCGTGACTCTGTGATGGGAATTGCTGAGCACCCAGGAGCTCATGATCACAATAAAAATAAATCCAGCTTAAAGGTCGTTTCACTTACATTTTAGCTTATTTTACAGCTTGAAAAGTTCACTCACTTCAGTGTCACATGTCTTGTTCTCTCACCTGGAGGCCGAGGCCCGGCCCGGGAGCGAAGCTCTTCACGCCGAGCGTAACCGAGAGGTTTCTGGGCGGGGTCCAGCTGAGGCCGTCATCCCGGCTCTCCACCATCATGATGCTGGCCGGGCTACAGTGGTAGTGGTGGAAGCACACTGAGTAGATCAGAATCACTGAGCCCACTTCCTCGTCCACCACAACAGAGCCCAGGTTTATGCCATCCGGTGCCGCCCCGTCATCGATAATAAAGGTGGTCGGGGACCAGGTGCCTCCTAGAGAGATGATAGAGGAAGAGGAGGAGATGAAGCAGAGAAAACGTGACCTGTTTTTTGTGCTTTTGTGCTTTTTACTTTTATTTCAAGGCTCAGTCAGCAGAATTTATATCATCAGTCTGTTTGAACACTGCGTAGAACTCGTTGATCCAGTTTCAAGGTATGAAATGTTTAAAAAAAAAATTTGGTAAATATAAATAAAACCAAACATCTACTCAAAATATCAATTATGGTTGATGCTAACAATGACATACACTCCCAGACATTCATTCAGAAGCGATAAACTCTCCTCATTTGCGCCCATGTGACTGCTGACTGTTTTCTGACACACTGTAAGTTTTGTGTGACTGTCTATCTCTTGCAGTGGTCTTGCCTTTGTCTGTGGAGCGCCGCATTGCAATGAACTTCGCTCCAATGTCAGAAGAAGAAGACTTCCTGGCTTCTGCAAACGCCAGCAGGCTTCCTTTGGGGGTGAAGGTGAGCAGTGGGATCCTGTAAGTGTTCACCTGACCCTGGGCTCCGCTCACCCACAGCAGCTGCTCCTCAAACACCAGGGGGTCGATCTGAACAGCGGGGAGAAGGGAAGGTAAAAGAGAGGGAAGAGATATTTGTGAATTATCTGTAGGCAGGAGCATTTTCAGCATGCTTCAGGTGTCATGTAACAGACAAACATGTGATCTGGCTTTGAGTTCAGGAAATGAAAAGAAAATCAGGTGATCTTGCTTTTCCTTTAAGGAAGCGATTTTGTGTCCTTCAGCCACTAGAAACTATTATCAAAGGTCTAAAGTGGCATCCTGGCACCTAAAATAAATAAATAATTCAACCTGATAGGTAATCTGGTACAGAATAGTCTAAATCAGTTCATTTTTCATGTGGTGCAGCCTGACAGTCCTTTCAGCTATGACTATGAAGGCAATTAAAGTCATCACATGGCCCTGTCGTGCACCAACTCCACTGAAGCGAGGAGCTTCCTCCTTCTGTTTTTTTAATATGTCAAGTAAGTTAAATTCAACATTTCAAACATCTCAACTTCTATCACCAAAAACACAAACTGTTTCTGTGCAGTTTGAATATTAATACATCTGTTAGCTAAGGGTAGAGCTGCAGTATTTTCCAGGAGCACAAAAGTGAATATGATTTCACAGTGATAGACAGGTCAGGAGAAGATGAGAGATTATTTTGAAGGGTAAAGACTGTAACAGATAAACTGGAAATTTAAAGCTCACATACCACGTCTTAGTGCATGCCAGATTTTAAAATCAGGCAGTGGATCTGTACACGATGTGCAGCTGAAGTTATCTGATTATCTAATATCTGAAGACTATCCTCTGATAGTTCTAACATGTTATTAAAAGTGTATACTGTGTTGTATGGTTTACAGCTGCATGGTGCACTAATGCAGGTCAACAAAGCCATAAGACAGATAGACAGCAGACATTTACATGGGAATTATGGTTTTAAGTTTTTTCATAGGATTCGACATAAAGTTCTGGCCATGCAATAATATACTCAGCTGAAATTAGAGTTAATTTTGATAATGCATTAAAATAAATGTCCATATGCATATGACTAAGTGACACATGTTGCTTCTAGAAGGGTTTTGGTAGGAACAATCAATACGAATGTAAGCCTTTCTTTAGTAACACTTGCCAAATTCCACCTTTACCCTAGCTTTAAGGTTTAAAAGCAGCAATGATGGTTCATGTAACATCAGTACTGTAGAAACTTGTTCTTTCAGGGGTCACAACAGCTCAGCATTTCATATCTGCCTCCATCTCACCCTATCCTTAGCAACTCCCTCTGCATGTCCTGCTTCACATCATTTGTGAACCTGCTCTGTGGGCTCCCTTGTCGACGTCCTGGTTTGGCAGGTCTCTAAACCTGAGCTCTCCCTCTGATGTGCTCATTTCTAATCCTGGTCATTTTGAACAAAAATGTTAACATCTTCAGCTGCACCTCCTGTCGTTTTGTCAGCACATACGTCTTCAAACCATACGTCATAGCAGGTCTAGTAACAGTTTAATTCTTCTCTCCAGAGCATGCCTGCACCTCTCCAGAGTCTCTTCCACATGCTTAGTACTCTCACTACAGATCACAATGTCATCTGTAATCATAGTCCATGGAGACTCCTGCAGACTCCCAATGCATGTGAAGGTTATCCTGTCTAAGGCTATGCCCATCAGTCAAAGTTACAACTCACCAATAAGACAAAAAGGCTTTTAAATATGATGGAAACTACCATAGAGAAAATGAAGCAGCAGTATATTTTGAGAAACAGAGTTACTGTCTTTTTTTTTTTTGTTAGTGTGACTTTAAAGTGTCACACGAGAGGAAATGGTTCGAAGTGATGTGTGTGTGTGTGTGTGTGTGTGTGTGTGTGTGTGTGTGTGTGTGTGTGTGTGTGTGTGTCATAACTGGCTAAAAATGGTCTGTTACCAGAGAGAGCAGCAGCCCAAATAACAGTGAAATAACAGAGAATACAGAAGTATATACAGACTATCTCATGAGGCCACAAGAACAAACTTCTTATGGTGTTTACTTAGCAAGAGAGTTGGGCAAGTTTCATTCAAATGTAATATATCTGCTTTAATCCCAGCATTGTTAACGCGTCCCACACAAACTATCTGTTTGTCACACATTTAGTTTGTTAGTTGCAGTTTGTATTCAGCAGCAGGCTGAATCCGCGAAGAGCAATAACCCTAAGAAATGCGGGCCAATAGGCGACAAAGAAACTAAACTACATGCGCAAACACAGAAAACTTCAAGTTCCCCCAACTGCCAAATCCCACTTTAACCCCTGGTTATATCCACTGTTGGGTTGCTTGCCTTTAGATTACTCTCCACCCAGAAAACAACCGCGCTAAACTAGATAAGTGATGGATGATGATTTTACTACAGTCATTGAACGTCTTTGCACTGTTTTATCTCTGAAGCAGGAAATATATAATATTATTTTTCTTTTATATATTCTTATTGTTATATGGTTGCGCGTTATATGACCTGAATGAAAGTAAAGTGCATGTTTGTAGTCCATCTTCTAAAGTTGTAGTTTCAGCACAGACATCCGCTGTCACATTATTGCTCAGAAATTCATGCCGAGCACTTAGCATGCTGTTATGAAGAGACACTAAGCAGATAATTGCGGGCTACTGTACCTGCTGAGGGCTGACGTTACAAATACAGCAAGACACCACAACAAAGAGCTGTAGCCAAAGAGCAGCGAGCCGGCTTCCTGCTGCCATGTTGGCTCTTTCGTAACTTCTTCTTCTTCTTCACTCCGGCAGACACAAAGAAGCGAGTGAGGAAAGAAAGTGTCGAAATAAGTCCGCAAAAACAGAAACAAAAAGAGTAGTAGGGATAAAATTCTCTCCTCTACTTCATATACCGAAAGGCCTGCCCCTGTGAGTCATATGACCCAAGGTGGGAGTCACATGACTAACGTCACTCATTGCCTACTTCGGATTTAATGGTATTTAACCTGACATGTTTTCTATAGCCCTTTATTAACTATTAGAAATTTATTATTATAATTATTATTATTTTTTTATTTGGACTATTTTGCAAATATTACTTTTCACTTTAATTGCTATATTTTATTGAGTCTACAAGAAAGCCTGTATGCAAGTGATGTAAATACATGTATAAAATTGCAAATACATAATATTACACGTGTTGTGACATTTTTAATTAATTATTAATGTAGCTGATGGATCAGCAGGACTTACATCTATATCGTCTTGGCTCAGTTTTTTCTCGAATATACATCCGGAAATACCGTCCGTGCGTAAATATGTGCATCTAATTCAAATTTACTTATGCACTAAATTATCATATCTCTATTCACAATACAGCAGAATGGATGCTCTTATTACTTTTATCCAAACTGTGGCAGAATATCATGAAAATAGCACAGACGTCAGGCAATCTAAAGTGTGCTGTACAGAGATAATCATGAAATCGTGCACATACACACCACAGAACCACAGACCAAAAAACTCAAATCAGCTGCAGAAAACAATCCTTTACATTTAACTAGTGAAGCTGCAAACATCAGCTCAGTGGGCACTAATGACCCTCCTTCAAACTGTTCTTTAGATTTTATTCAAAGAGTGTATGCATAAAGATTTAGATACATATAAAACATAAAGTTGATATATTCTTGTCACGATCTGGTTACAGGGACTCAAACGCAGAGCGGTTAGGTGTCTCCAAGGTGTAGTTTATTTACAGTGCCAGTGCAATATATGTACAGTGAAGGGATCCAAAACTCCGGGGAATCACAGGGTAGCTCTCTCACACTCGCTCACGTCTTCTTTGCTCACACTCACACACGTTCACACGGCAGGGAGGTCGCAGGCGGGGGGGGGGGGGGATCTGAGGCAGAGGAGAAGGAAAGTCACCAACTAATCACGAATTATGAAGCACAAGTCCACAGGAGCTGTGAGAACACTAACGTCAGTAGTACAACCTCCAGCGACGAGAGGATCTGTGTTCCAGCCTCAAATAGTGTGTTTTGTTTTTGTTTATATACCGAGCTTCTTACTAACTGCACGCACACACCAATCTCTGCTCCGATTCCACTTTATTTCGTCTACTTCTCCATTTCCTCTGGAGCTTCTTGCTCGCGAGTGAATTACACACATTGCAACAACACAGTGCCATCTAGTGGCTGATACACACATGAGCCAACATGTTACGTCTCCCTTCTTAAAAAAAAAAACACAACACAACTCAGGCTTATAAAATTCCTAAGGCAACTGAAATTACAGGAATAACATCCTGACCAACATCCATTACTAACGTAGCATTCGTCTCAATACTGGCTACATCATTAACATAATAAACAGATGCATATAATGACATCATTGGAACAACAAACATGTAAACAGCTTTTGTTTGTTTTTTTGTTTGATTTTTTTAGGGCAGCGATCCGCCTGCACCCTTTACAATATTACAGGTCCAAGACCCGTCTTGGTTTGGTAACACGCCCATAACGAGTCGTGTATCCAGGTGTTGTAATGTCTTTATCAGGGGGCTCCACAGGCGGGGGCTGAGATACCACAGGGCTGTCATCGTTGATGCCTGTTGGTTGAATGAACTCCTCACCTCCTACGCGGTTCCTGCTTTCGCGGAGGTGTCGGCGGTTACGGCGATAAACTTGTCCTGTATCTGTAGTTATGTTGTAGCTTCTGGACGTGTCGGCACAACTGGTGACCACAGCTGGCTTCCAGGAACCGTCTTGTTGCCGGAACTGGACCGGTGTGCCAGGATATAGTTGAGGCAGAGGTCGGGCGGCTCTGTTGAAATAAGTCTGCTGGCGCTGCTGGCAGACCTCTCTCCTCTCACGCACTGTTTGCTGGCAAACTACTTGGGGTTCCAGCTGTTTTGGTGTTGCAGGGAGGATGGAGCGAAGTCTCCGGCTCATGAGTAGTTGTGCAGGCGACTTTAAGTTGTCCACAGGGGTGTTCCGGTATTCTAATAGGCTCAAGTAGGGATCCTTATGTTCCGCTTTGGCCTTGTCCAGAAGTTTCTTTGCTGTCTGGACTGTTTTCTCGGCTAGGCCGTTGCTCTGTGGGTAATGGGGACTAGTAGTGGTGTGGGTGAAACTCCATGACTTTGCAAACTGTTGAAACTTACTTGAAGCATAGCACGGACCGTTATCACTAATCACCGACTCTGGAATACCATGCCTAGCCATGGCTGACTTTAGTTTGTGGATCACTGCTTCTGCAGTGCAGCTGCGCAGTCTTTCCAACTCGAAGAATCTACTGTAGTAATCTACCATGATGATGTAGTCTTCCGAGTTCCAAGTGAACAGATCGGTGGCTATGACCTGCCACGGTCGTTCTGGTATTGCATGTGACAACAGGGGTTCCTTGGGGTTAGCAGCTTGTCTCTCCTGGCATGTGCTGCAGGCTCCGACTGCTTCCTCAATCTGCTTTCCCATGCCTGGCCAAAACAGAAGGTCTCTGGCTCTGTTTTTACTCTTTTCTATGCCCATATGGCTGGAGTGAATCCGATCTATCATGTCCTTTCTGAGCCTTTTTAGGATGATCATTTTCTCTCCTTTAAACATGATCCCGTCTATCACTGAGATCTCATCCCTGTGGTTCCAAAACTCCTGAATGTCAGGCGGACATTGAGACCGTTTATCCGGCCATCCACTCAATGTGGTCCTTCTCAGGCTGTTGAGCTGAGGATCCTGGGCTGTTTCGTTTCTTATCTCTGAGAGTCTCTGATCACTGACAGGCATGTTGCTGAGGATTGAGTGGATCTGCGCATCCATCCCGTCACATAGTGATTCGACGTAGAACACTATGGATTTCCGGGAGAGCGTGTCGGC
This sequence comes from Haplochromis burtoni, assembly GCF_018398535.1. Taxonomy (NCBI): domain Eukaryota; kingdom Metazoa; phylum Chordata; class Actinopteri; order Cichliformes; family Cichlidae; genus Haplochromis; species Haplochromis burtoni. The sequence goes on along the minus strand of NW_024582561.1, from coordinate 1,079,961 downwards.
TACCGGGATGTCTTTCCCTGGCTTGTGGATGATGCTGATGTCGTACTTTTGCAGCTGTAGTATCATCCTCTGTAGCCGTGGTGGTGCTAATGCTAGTGTTTTTTTGAGTATGGACTCAAGTGGCTTGTGGTCCGACTCAATGGTCACATGTCGACCGTACATGTACTCGTGGAACCGCTTGCAACCAAAGCGAACAGCATACAGCTCTTTTTCGATTTGGGCATAGTTCTGCTCAGTGCTGTTGAGTGACTTGGATGCGTAGGCGACTGGCTTGCCATCCTGCAGCATCACAGCACCGAGGCCACTTTTGGATGCATCAACCTGGAGTCGTAGCGCTTTCTTGGAGTCGAAGAAGGAGAGAACTGGGCCTGGTTCTCTAGTGATCAGCTCCTTCATTCGTTGAAAGGCTCTGTCATGGTTCTTGTCCCATACAAACTCACTGTCCTGCTTTAACAGCTGGCGGAGCGGAGCGTTTATCTCTGACAGGTGTGGGGCAAATCTTGCTAGATAATTAACCATCCCCAGCACTGTTTCCAATTCCGCCCTGTTCTGTGGGGGCGCCATGTCTTGGACTGCTTTTACTTTTTGTGGATCTGGTTTCAGCCCTTCGTGTGACAATGTGTGACCAAAGTAACTGACCTCTTTGACGCAGATGGTGCACTTGTCAGGGTTCAGTTTTACACCTCTCTCTCTGCTGCGCTGCAGCATGGCCCTCAGATTGTCGTCATGTTCCTGTTTGGTTTCTCCGAAGACCAGTACGTCATCCACAATGGCTGCCACGCCCCTCAGGCCCTCGTAGGTCTCGTCCACGCGTCGCTGGAACTCATCCTGAGCTGAGATTATGCCGAATGGCAACCTAAGGAAGCGGTACCTGCCAAACACAGTATTAAATGTGGTTAACAGAGATGGCTTAGCTTAATGGCCCAGTAGCCTGATCTGGCGTCCAAAACACTGAAATACTTGGCCCCAGCAAGTTTTGTGGTGACATCCTCTAAGGTGGGTAGAGGGTAATGGGGTCTTTGTATAGCCTTGTTGAGGGGTCTGGGGTCCAGACATACTCTGAGTCTGCCCGTCTTGGGTTTTTCCACGACAACAAGTGCATTCACCCAGTCCGTAGGATCTGTGACCTTGCATATGATTTGGTTCCTTTCCATGTTGTCGAGCTCGTCTTTGAGTCGGGCTCGCAGAGCGATGGGAATCCGACGAGGTGGGCTGACTGTGGGTGCAACGTCTGGATTTACATGGAAACTGCATTCACCAGGAAATTCTCCTATCCCTTTGAATACGTCTGCATATTCGTCTAGTATTGCCTGTGAACTGTTGGTTGTCTTGCCTCTTTCCTCCGTCACTGCCATCACGATCCTTACCAGGTTAAGGTCACGGCAAGCTTTCATTGCTAATACAGGTGGGGCGCTTGTGTTAACAACATGGAATTCCAACGTGCAGGTCTTGTCTTTGTGTTTGCATTTTAGCTGGCATTTCCCTTCCACGCTGAGTGAGTGTCCCCCGTAATCTGTGAGCTTGTGTGTGACAGGCTTCAGTGTCACATGTGGGAAGAGTGTCTGGAACATGTTAGCTGGAATTGTGTTTGCTTGCGCCCCAGTGTCAACTTTAAACCTCACTGTCTGTGGGGGGGAACCAAGCTGCATGTCTGCATATGCTTGCTCATCATTTCTTCCTTCATTTTCTATGGTGATGCTATCAATGTAGAAACAGTCTTGGTCCTCATCTGTGTCCATAGTTGACATTTCTATGTTCTCTCTCACAGTGTGTACTGATTTGAGGTGGGTTTTTGTCTGCGAAGGGAGTCTTGACCTGCATGCTCTTGCAAAATGGTTCCTTTTCTTGCATTTTGCACATTGCTTCCCTTTTGCTGGGCAGGTGTCTTTATTACTGTGTTGTCCGGCACAATAGCTGCACGTTTTTAGTGTTGCATTAGCGTGTTCTTTTGGTCTCACGCTTCTTGTTTGATATTCTTGTCTGTGTGATTTCCTGCCGATGGCGTGCACAGTTTCTTGGCCCCTGGAGTGACCCATAGTTTTTAGCTGTTGCTTTGCTAGCTCGTGTGATCGTGCTATATCTATAGCTTTCTCTAGCGTGAGCTCTGCGCCTTGGCTGAGTAGCTTTTCTCGGACGTGTGGCGAGTTAGTGGCAAATACGATGCGATCCCTGACCATTTCATCTGTATTTGGGTACCCACAGTCTTTAGCAAGCAGTTTCAGTTCCGTAATAAACTGTTCAAATGTCTCATTTTCACCCTGCATCTTTTCATGGAACTTATATCGGGCGTAGATTGGGTTAGCTTTCGGTATGATGTAATCAGTGTACTTATCGTAGTACGTCTGAAGCTTTCGGGAGTCGTCTGCGGTGAGCGTCCACGTGTTGTAGACGTCCCGTCCTTTCTCACCGACCCATAGAAGAAGGTAGTGATTGTTGTCAGGTGTGTGTGTGGGCCAAGGGCGGGAGCCCACAGTGAGCTCCGCCCAGGCAGAGAGGGAGAGAACAGAAACAGCAAATGGTAAATGGCCTGTATTTGTATAGCGCTTTTACTAGTCCCTAAGGACCCCAAAGCGCTTTACATATCCAGTCATCCACCCATTCACACACTGGTGATGGCAAGCTACATTGTAGCCACAGCCACCCTGGGGCGCACTGACAGAGGCGAGGCTGCCGGACACTGGCGCCACCGGGCCCTCTGACCACCACCAGTAGGCAACGGGTGAAGTGTCTTGCCCAAGGACACAACGACCGAGACTGTCCAAGCCGGGGCTCGAACCGGCAACCTTCCGATTACAAGGCGAACTCCCAACTCTTGAGCCACGATCGCCCCCACGGTAGCCTTGTGGGGCCGACCGGGCAGGCACGGAGACCATGACAATTCTGCATAATACAGTGTCATGTGGATGCATTTCCCTGTGTGGTTGGCCAATAAACAGCATATTTTAAGGGTTAAATTGTAGATCTATGACTTTTTTTCTATGCTTGCAATGATCAGGATCGTTTATTTATTCTATAAATAGTAGCCATCCTTAACCCAACTGGACATTTACAATAGATAACTAAAACGACAACATATTCTCCTTACATACAAACACAGTTTTATTACGTCATTCACACACAAACACACACAGGTAAATGTAAACCACTCAGATTAAAAACTCACTTTGCAAAAATGATGCAGAAAAATGCAGAAAGTAAAAAGAAGATTTTATTTAAAATAATATTTAAAAAATCCAACTTCACATGTACAACTTCATGAAACAGTTTATTTGTTGATTTGCCGTACAGCTGATTAGTAAAGATCCTCCCCGTGTTTTCACATCCCAACTAAATCCCTGAATAAACAATAAAAACAGAAGTATGTTGGAAAATAAAAGTAATAAACATTTTACAATTTAAAACTGTGAAAAAAGGAAATTCTTTCCTACATTAGAGCCATATTTATATCAAACAGGCACTCAGAGAAAAACATAAAGTGACATTTTTCCATCATAGAAACAGAAACAAGAACAATTTCATTACAAGGAAGAAAATCAGCTACCGCACATTTAATGTACCCGACTTGTATTTTAAAGTGCTCAGAGTGGTCAGTAAGACCAGAAAAGTGTTGCTTAATGCAATTACAGTACACAAGGAAACTATTATTATTATTACAGCAGATCTAATGGACTCAGCTGGACATTTAAAACCCACAGGTAAAAAAAAACAACGCAGCATTTTCTATAAAAATCTAAATATAATTCCTTCGGTTACATTAAGCACCTTGTTTTTTTCACACATTCGATCACACAAGTACCTGAATTTAATATTTTACATCAGTTTTCTAAGAGGAGAACTGATTTCAGAATTTGAGGCATCTTGTATATTTAAGAAGTTCACTTATGTGACTACACCAGGGGTGTCAAAGATAAGGTCCGGGGGCTAGAATCAGACTGGCACAGACTCCATTTGGCCCGCTGAGCAGCTTTGAAAAATGTGAAGGTGCGCATAAATTGTGGACTTTTAACTGCATTTTCACAACTTTTACTACTAGTAAAGACCTCCCCGATGGCCATTCAACTTTCTGTTTAAAAATTACCTGACAGTCTGGCCAATGAGCATCCAGAACCTTTTCTATTATTTACATACTGTTGAAATTGGTCTTCTTTTTCTTATATTAGGAGATCTCAGGAATTAAATGTGCAGTTAAAATTCTTTACAGCGACAGAAAAGGGGGTTTCACTGGCCAGGCCCACGATTTAAATGAGTTTGACGTCTCTATGCAGCTCAAGATTTTGGCCACACTGTGCATGCGTCGTGGCCTGGTTAAAGCCAGATGTCTATGACTGTATCAGTTTTACTGTCATTTCAATGATATATCAGTAAGGTAGCTCAGAAAAGAAAGGGTGGTAGTTTTTTCAGCATCTCTTGCTTCATCATTCCTGTGTGAGGTCAGGAGTCTGTAAGAATATTGTGGCTCTGCGGCTATTTACCAAAACACACATAAGAGCTGTGACATAAATCAGCTTTGGAAAATGTAAAGGATAGAAAAAAAATTTAAAAAAAGATTTTTAATCAAAAATAGAGTGACATTCATTGTGCAGATCCTTGTCTCTCCATTTTTTTGACATCATAAAATTTGTTTTAAAGTCTCTTTGCGTTCCTGAGAAATTCGATGAATTAAAAAACCCTCTTAGTTTTCTTGCAGTGTTTCAATCTGAGAAAGAAAACAGGTGTAAATATTTTTAGACAGTTCACACTGTTCTGCATAAGACAACAAATGAACAGACATAAACCCGGCTTCTCATCCACAACTTTGTCTCTGCGTGTTGGGGTGAAATAGTTTAAATGGATGCTTCTTCTGCCACCCGAAGCGTCTTGATTTTGATCATCGCAGCGTGCTGCCATGTATCAAGCGTAATTTTCTTCTCTTACTAATTTTTGCACAGTGCATCTTACATGAAAAGTCGCACGGTCCTCCTCAGTTAACAGAACAGAGCAACATTTATGTTTATTTCGAGGGTTCTCTTGCAAACGCTGCCTGCTTACCTCTGCTCTTTGATTACATTTAAACACAGTAATTACAACAACAGGTCACAGGCCATTTTAACTTCACACTGAACTTTAAATACTCGAAGTGCGCTTTCTGATTTCACTGGAACATTTTAAAAGGTTATATTTATTTTTGTGCAAATAGCCATGTACATGCTTTTCTTATCTAAGTGCAAGGACACATTAGATGTACTTCATGAACTTTTGGATGTTTAAGTAAAGGATTTAAAAATATTTTCTGACCTTTTCTACCTACCTTCTCGTCTGCTTTAATGGCCACTATACAGGTGGATCTTGGCGAACGAGACAGTCTCAAAATACTGATTGTGGCCTTTCTCGTAGATGACAAAGATGTACTTGCGGTCCTCTGCAGAACCGCTGTCCAGTGAAGTGATGCAGGAGTAGCCGCTCGGTCCCGCCCATATCTGGACAGCTTTGTTCTCCCAAGATTTGCCGTTTGTCAGCGACCATTTCAAGGTTAGGTTCACTCCTGAGGGAGATTATGAGGTTATTTACTCGATCACCCAACTTTATAACATAAATCTTAGAGAGTTTTCAGTTCAATTAAAAAAAGCATTAAGGGAATCCTCGATCATCGTATATCAATCTCTCCACTCAGAGAGCATAAACCATCGTGAATCTATTTCGGCTGCTTTGGTGCAAATTAAAGTGACAACATGAGAGGCAACGAGGAGACAAACTACCAAAAAAGGGAGTACTTTTGCAAAGACCATTGCTCTCGCCTTATCCATCCTTTCTGATTTTTCTGTAGTGTTGCTCTGTGTTAGTGTCCTTCTCACTATTGGTACTCTGGTTGCACAGATAGTTCAGTGACACATCCATATGTGCCACAAGAAGGTTTGCTGTGCCACCCAGTACAGTCTCGAGTGTGGAGGAGATACCAGGAGACAGGGGAGGTTACATGAGGAGCTAGGCAGGGACGTAGTCTCTGCTCCTTTGTGCAACTGCCAGAGCACTACAAAATGAGTCTACTGACATTCTTCAAGATTGTGCTCCATTAGTGTTTTTGAACAGTGTATGTTCACTGGCAGAGGACTTATCCTCATTATCGGCTCCATATTTTGATTATTAAACTCTGGAAGAGATTTACTCATCAAAACAATCGTTCTTTATTTTATTTGGGCCTTTGTGCAGCCCTTCAGTTCATCTACTATTAGAAACAAGACATTTTACCTCCCTTTCTGTCCTTTGAGCTAACTTGAGCTAACTGCTATCTTTGACATCATACAGAGACAAGAGTATAAAAAACTGTGTGAAAGCTGAACATTTTGTATGAGGAGAGATCAGTGTAACTATATCTTTACTTAAAATAAACAAAAGTACTGCATACAAAACTAGAAACTGTGCTTCTACAGAATTAAAGTGCTTTGTTTACTAGAGTTTAGCGCTTCTCACTCTTTTCCTCGTTGCAGGGGTTGGTGAAGTAGATCACGCCCTCTTTTTGCAGAGTTCCAGCTGCCACTACAGGATCCACCAGTGCCTCGTCAAAGATCAGGCCCTCCAAGGGCAGGGTCAACCCTCCATCATAGCTGTGCACCACAATGCGACACTGACAGTGGTATCTGTTCTGGTTCCGCACGTTGATGGCGATGGTGCCGTCAGTCAACTCAATCGGCTGGAGAAGAAGAGACGGGTTAGAAAAGACTAAAACCGAAACGAGTAAAAAGAAGCTGTTAATGCTTGTGTGTGTCACTGCACAGACCTAGCTTTAGTGATATCACATTTTATGAACTTCTCTTTTACTATGATGCCAGTTCATAGAATCTACAGAAGGAACTGAAACTGGCAAAGCAGGTAACTATGTGGAAGTTTCATCCAGTTTTATAGGAATGTGAAAATACTGCTTTGGTAAATGTGATTTCTCTTAAAGTCACACTGAAATCAATTTAAAACTTAACCTTTTTTTATTCTTTATATGTTCTTTTACATCATCATAGTGTTTACTTGTTTGTGCTGTGTGGTAGCTGTGTGTCTGTTGGATCATTGTCAAAAAAAGACATTTTTAATCCCAGTGACACATTTTCCTGGATACCTCTTACCTGGCACTCATCAGGGTTAAAGTCTTGTGGTTTCTTCTTGTGGTTGTAGGGGATACTTTTCAGCGCCGCACCGTTGTACCAGGTTTCCCCGTGGTCGTCACTCAGGATGCAGAAAACACCGTCGCCGTTCAGCGTCCCGTGACCGCAAACCACCAACCTCCCCTTTGCGGGATTGAAGCGTTTCTGTAGTCCAAAGCAGACAAAACAGGAAGAAAGATGGTGATCAGAGTCAGCATCGTGACCTCTGTTATAATTCTTATCAGTGCATAGTATTACATCTGAGTAGATCACTAAACACCTAAAGGTTTCTATTTAAAAAGCAAACCTTTTGGGTTTACCGAGGCTTTAAACTGAAAAGTAATGACTGAATGAATCTGGGGGTTTTTGTTATGCATGTTGTTGTTTTTGTGCTCTCCTGCAACCTCAAGTATTGGTTCCTTGTTTAGGTTCTCGTTTCAGTTTTTAAGTCTTTTTTTATTATGCTTTAACTGTGAAAATTGTTTAAAGTCATCAAAATCTATTCCAAATCTATCTGCTTTAGAGATACAGGTCACTTACATTTTAAGTAGAGCAAAAAAGCAGTAAACCAAGAAGTAGATTTTTTTTTATTCCCTCTGAATTAGAGCAATAAAAACACTCGAGTTCAAACTGGGCGCTGGTACAGCAGGTAAACCATATGCGATAAGGTTATTCCTTAGGCCCAGGTTTGAATTTTTCCCATAGCTTTCCTGGTTTCTTTCTTCTGTCCTTTCTAGAATAAAAACTAACAAGCCACAAACTATATCTTAAAACGTATAAACGCCAAATATAGTTGTTGTTTTTTTACATTAACAGCAGTAACACCTGTTGATCACCTGTGAACTATTAAATCTTTACCAGAAAAGTTTTTTTTTTTTAAAGAAAAAATATTAGTTTGCATATATGAGTTTAAATTTGCATCATTCTTGTCATGGCTAACCGTGTGGGGAAATAAATGAGGACCCAAGAGCAGGCACTCGCTGAGATACGAAGGAGGTTTATTGCAAAATAAAACACAAGGAGAGAATGGCAAAACGGAACAAAAGATAATCTAAACTGGGAGGAATAAACTTTACACAGACGTAAAGCTGAAAACACTCATATGAGACAGAGACCTTCAGAATAAAACAGGAAACTCACACATTCGAAGACACAGACCAAGAAACATGGACTTTACACAGAGGGAACACACGGGCAGAGAAAACTAAACACAGAACAGAGGGGGCACAGAGAAACATGAGGGGCAAGGGATCAAAACCTAGGGACCATGGAAATAAATCACTAATGAACTCGACATAATACAAAAATCTCAGAGAACTGAAAACGCTGGGTCAAAATGAACCAGAACCGTGACAATTCTTGCAACATCAGGCATTTTTGTGTAACTGATTCTGCATTTTTAGGAAAAACTAATCTGTCTATGACAATGTTGAGGTCACAGAAACTGAGAATAGCTTGTATGGAATATGATACACGTGGCATCACGAGGTCAGGCGTGCTCATGGTCGGTGAGTTTCAGCTTGTGACGCCGAGGCTGAATACATGTCGGCACTTTTACATGGTGGATCATTTGACCTCAACAAGAAAAGACGAACAACGCGCCTGAGAGAGGCTGTGATATGGCATCAAAAACAAAACCAGGCAGCTCAGTTTATAACACTAAGTTCATTTTAATGAACTGGTTCTCCATGAGGGATTTAAACCCTGTTGTGCCAAACTGTTGCACTTTCAGGTGCTATACTGACCATTTTCTGTCTGAGCTTGAAGCTATGAGGATCTCCACTCTCACTTCTTTAATTTGGACAGGATAAAAAAAAGAGACAGGAATCGAGAACCAGCTCCAAACTGTTCCATCACTTAACCTCCAGGCTCATCAGTTCCTTTTGTTAAAGCTAGCTGCTAAATTCACAGCAATGCAGCCTTTTGCACACATGAAAGTGTTTCTACACAGAGATAATAAAGCAGTGCAGGACAGCTCTCCGTCCACACAGAAAACTGACCAAGATTAACGATCTGATCCATCAGCAGATTCAATAAGGGCCTTGGTGCTTCTAATGCACAAAAAACACTCTTTTCACTGACAATAAAAGATTCATACTGCCAAACCAGTGCACTAAGTTTGCACACACGTGCAAAATTATGCATAATTACAGAGGTGGAAAGCCACGCAGTAAAATCTTACTTTATGACTTTCATGGGAATACTGAGCTGTCAGGATTCACATGATCTAAATAAAAATGAATCCGGCTTAAAGGTCATTGAAATCATTTTACATCTTGAGAAGTTCACTCACTTCACTGTCACATGACTCTCTCTCACCTGGAGGCCGAGACCCGGCCCGGGAATGAAGTTCTTCACCCCGAGCGTAACCGAGAGGTTTCTGGGCGGGGTCCAGCTGAGGCCGTCGTCCCGGCTCTCCACCATCATGATGCTGGGTGGGCTGCAGTGGTCGAGGTAGAAGCACACGTCGTAGATCAGAATCACTGAGCCCACTTCCTCGTCCACCACAACAGAGCCTAAGTTCAGGCCGTCCGGCTTCATCCCGTCATCGACGATGAAGCTGGTCGGGGACCAGGTGGCTCCTGGAAGATGATAAATTGTTCAATTTGACATTTTATGATTTAACTTTCTACTCACGGAACAGTTGTGTTATAACTCTGAATTTTTTTTGTCTATATTTTCCACTAATTTTGTGCATTTTCTCCTTTTAAAACCAAGATTTCAGTTTTATGTTTGGGGCTCAATCACGAGAATTTATGCAATCAAGCTGTTGTATTGCTGTTTTTTTTCTACAAACCAGGGCTAAAACTGTGACATGTGTGACATAATTTTGAAAATATTTGTAAAACCAAATATCTGCTGCAAAAACTGACTGATGCTAATGATAATGGCACATGTCTCTTAACTGAACTGGTCTCCACAGAGAGGGCAAACATCAGAGACAGGTGTGTGAGTCTCTGCATCGCGCTGTTAGTTTTTGAGACTTCTACATCATCAGCGTGATTTTTCCCCCAGAAAAAAACCCTAAACAATTTGCACAAACGTTACAGATGTAGCAAAAATGATGCAAAAGTGTTTTAACACCTTTATCTGTTTATTTATTTATTATTTTTTGCATTTGGCTTTGACGTCTGCCTTTCTTCCCAGCGCTTCCACTTCCCAGTCTTGTTTAAAAGTGAAGTTTTGCATGTTTTGACCCTCTGTGTTGCTCTGACTTGTGATCAAATGCACGTATACAGGCTGTTAGTTTGACTCAGCTGAGTCTTGCCTTTGTCTGTGGAGCGCCGCATTGCAATGAACTTCGCTCCACGGTCAGCAAAAGAAGTCTTCCTGGCTTCTGCAAACGCCAGCAGGCTTCCTTTGGGGGTGAAGGTGAGCAGCGGGATCCTGTAGGTATTCACCTGGCCCTGGGACCCACTCACCCACAGGAGCTGCTCCTCAAACACCAGGGGATCAATCTGAACAGCAGGGAGGAGGGCAGATAAAAAGAGTCAGGGATGACTGAGAAGTACCTACAGGCAAAACCAGTTTGGCCAAGAGCATCTTCAGCATACTTTAGGTGTCATGTAACACACAAACATGTGATCGTGCTTCGAGTTTTGGAAATTATTTTATTTTATTCAACTGCAACATTTACCTAAAAATAATTTATACCTTAGAAATCCCCAAATCATGCAAGTTCTAGAGAAAAAGAAACAAAAAGCCTAACATTTAACCTTTAATGAATCGATTTCACTCTAACCAACCTTAGCTAACACGTCACCAGCTCCACCGCACACACTGCAGGGCTTCAGCATGCTGCTATAACCCGGTAATAAGCAGGTAATAACAGGCACTGTACCTGGGAAGGGTTGACGGTGAGGACACACGAAGGCGCCAAAGCAGAGAGTAGTAACCACAGTGCAGAGAGCCGCCATGCTGCCATGTTTGACTTCCTTCTCAGATTTCTTCTTCTTCAGAACAGAAACACACAGCAAAGATCGCGCGAAAGCCTCTCTTTTATCTTGCCTTACTTCTTTAACCAACACATCTTCCCAATAAGTCATATGACAAAGACGGTCACATGACTAAAGCACCTATCAAAATAAAACAGGAAACTTTACTTGATTTAATTTTTAATCCTGACGACTGATTATAGAATATCGTTATTTACATTACATAAGCAAATAATGCAGTTACTTTTAGCATGTCTTTTTAAAAAAAAAAGTAATACGTATTCAAGGTTGTATTGTGCATGTTGTACAGTTTTATACATCCTTGCACATCCTTCCTTAATAATTAAAGGAAGAGTTTCATAGTTAAACTAATATTATAGATGTTTTACAGAGAAGCTTCTACACACCAATTATTCGTGTATATTTATATACTATACCTACGGTGGCTGGGAAGTGCAAATCACATGTACAACATCAACAAAAAAAATAACATTTCCGAAAGCACTTTTACATAAAAAAAACAAAAAACAAATAAAAGAACTGACAACAAACTAACATTTAGGAAAACACTTTAACAAGTCCGCAACAAATTAACAAGTGGCTCTTGACGGAAATGGATTGTCTGAAATACCCCCAAGAGCGAGAGCTCCACAGTGGCTGCAGCCAGACCCTTCTCCAAATACCGGAAGTGACTCAACGATTAGGCTTACTACATTATTTGTAGTACAGAAAAGTGATTTGTAGTCAGCTAAACAAGGGCTTTTCAGAGAAGTAGTGTTCAGTTAATGTTTGAAGAGATTTTACAAAAGAGTATGGGTGAGATAATGAAGTTCAGATTTTTAAATGCCACGGGGATTTTCTTAAGAAAATATCCAGGCCTTAAAACCGTCATGGTCCACACTCCAGCCCAGCAGGTGGCAGTAAAGCGCCTTTAAATTAGCGGCAGAAGAAGAAGCAGCAGCTAAACACGGGATTTCAACAAACGGACTTGTTGCGGACTTGTTAATTTGTTGCGGACTTATTAAAGTGTTTTCTTAAATGTTATTTTGTTGTCATTTTTTGTTTTTGTTTTTTACGTAAAAGTGTTTTTGGAAATGTTATTTTGTTGTTGATGTTGTAAATGTGATTTGCACTTCCCAGCCACCTTTCTATATATTAAACATATTTTTGTTTGTTTGTTTTTATTTTTGGAATAAATGTCATTGGTGTGTAAATTTTGAGCATGTTATTCTAATTTTCTTCAATTTCAGACGTCCATTCAAAAGATAAGAACATGGAAAAGGTTTCATGCACTTACAAATTTTTATACACATGGGGGCAGAAACAGCACGGACGCCTTTTGCAGATTACACACACACACACACACACACACACACACACACACACACACACACACACACACACACACGACCAAAAAACAAAACAAAAGCAAAGTTAGAGCAGAAAATGATTTTTGTGCTATTTACTGAAGCTCCAAACCTCAACTCAACTTAGTAGGAAGCTGCATGCAGAAATCCAGTTTTCAGTGAAAAAAGTTTAAACTTTAAACCTTTACAGTGAGAAAGGACTCTTATTGGTGCAATATAACCTTTTCTTGAAAAGATACAAAACATTTTCAAAAACTGTGTGTGCCTAGAGGTGTTTTTCAGTAGGAGGGGAGGAGGGAAATCTGGTGGTTAAGATATAAATCAGTAAACTAGCATACTCACTTAAGTGTCAGTGCACATTATACATCTCTCTTTATATTCTATCATATTCTGAAGCAGAGCAGCTGCTGATTGCACTTTTAATTATTAAAACTGCCAAAAACATGAATGCCATGACACTCCTGTGTGGATGTGGAAGGTGCTGTTTGTCTTTTAAGGGAGCTGGTGCCACATTTAAAGGTAAAATGTGAAAAAATTACTAATACACAGGGTGCTGTGGCTGTAGATGTCTGATTTATTGTCTAAATTTTTATGTCTTTTGGGACTGTGTTAAGATCTGACCTTTCTCTGTTCTGTGTGATTTAGCACGTCTTGGTCTGGGGATATTATATTTAGATCTTCACACGTGTGAATCCATATTGACCCGCAGTGGCGTCCTTGGACCTTATGAGTTAATGTGTAACAGTCGTTCTGAAGTTTTAGCTTCTTGCAAGAGAAAACTAACTTTAAATAGTCATAAAACTGGATAAAACTTTGTGTTATTCTGTGACACAAATATATATATATAACTACGGATGCTGGATGCCTGTGCTGGCATTTCTCCTGCGGTGTTGCTATCAGTGTGTGAAGAGTGGGAGAAGAGGGTTGCATTGACAATCCAACACAATGAGCAGCACATTGAACACATTTTATAAGTGGTCAGAAACGTGTAAATAACTCATGAAAGAATAAAGTTATGTTGAAACCAAGCACACCATTGTTTTTCTTGTGACATTACCAATAAGTTTGATGTGTCACATGGCCCTCTTCCAAACAAAAGTTGTATCCAAGATGGCCGACTTCAAAATGGCCACTATGGTCACCACCCATCCTGAGGAGTTTGCCTCCTCACATATACTAATGTTTCACAAACAGGACTTTAATATCACCAACCATTCCCATTTTATTATAGTGTATCCACCCTGTATATATAAATATATATATATATATATATATCAAAATGAAGCTAGTTTTTCTCAACAGCTCCCTGCATGAAGGCCATGAGCCTCTTTCTAATGCTGACATGTTGAGCTGAACACCACACAAACCACATTCCTGCAGTCATGAGTTTGGGCTGAGCTCAGTCACAAGAGAGAGAAACAGAGCGAGAGAGAGAAAGAGAGAGAGAGAGAGAGAGAGAGAGAGAGGGAGGCTGAGACACATTCGTGTGATAGAGGCATACGCTTCAATTCTGTGTGTGTCTGTAGGACCATCATGTGGTAATTCTCTCGATTAACAGGAGTTATGGTAGGAAGGACAAAGGGAATACAAAGATGACAGCTTTGGTGAACTGATGGAGTTTCATCTGAAGTTCAGGTAGGACATGTTTAGTCTTGCTTTGGAGCTCTCACGTGTACAGGTGTCAGGAGAAACAAAACAACTTACAGAGGAACTTTTGCGCACAAAAAAAATGCGTAGGAGCAAAAATATTCAACCATTGTCATCGTCGAGGCTTCAGTTTAACGTCAGGTTAAGGATACACTGTTTAGTTTACGAGCAGGCAAAAAGGATGTGCAGTTTGCAACACCGGACATGAAAACATGATGCATTGTAAAGATAACAGCTGGGTGTTTACTGATAAAGCCCTCTGGGTGGTAAAAACATGCAGCGAGTGCAAGATACAGCCTGCCTGCACATGTGTGAAATGTGTCATTCTTTTTCTTCCCCATCCTCATCTGCAGGTGCAGTGTAAGCAGGCAGTGATAAACTGTCTCCATGCCAGTACTGGCATTGTTAATAAGGTCTAACGTTAGACCTTATTAACAATCAAGGAAGTGAAAATGAAAGTAAATAAAGTCAGAATGAGAGCAGTGAGGAAGAGGTTAGACTTCAATAGGTTAGACACCGACAGTTTAAATTTCACACTTAACTGCTAAACTTTGTTTCCAACAACAGCCAGAGAGAGCTGGTTAAAAAACATTTAAGTTCATTACTTTTCTTTTATTTGACGGTCAGTTTTGGTGTTGGAGAGGGATCTGGTTCAGGTGTAGTGTCCACAAGAAACCTGTGTCTCCTCTTCTTTTATGAGACAGCTTCTCTGCTATGGCATTTTTGCACATTTGTGTGCAACGAACGAGTTTTATTTTGGTAAAACTCCAAAATAATCACAACAATGTAATTTCTCAACAGTTCAGCCCATTTGTTCTGCCTCCATAAGCAGATATTGTATCAGTATTGCACAGTAGTAACGGCCCACATCCCCGAAAGCAGAAGTTAAAGTTTCCTGCAAGGTTGCAGACTTCTCACAGTTAACCGTAAATGTGTTTATTAGCGATAAAGGCCTCTTTAAGGTTTTTTTTTTGTCCCCGTTATCGTTATGGCTGTGGTTTCTTTAACATATTTAGCTTTTAGCTTTAGCTTTTTAAATTACTGGTCACAGATCGACTTTGGGTTTAGTTTCTTTTAGTTTACTTACAGAATAATGCAGTTTAGGGGAAACATGAGCTATACATGTGCACCTAAAGCTCTCATAGAGTTTATTCAAGTGGTGCAAAGATGTAGGGATCCATGGACTGCTGAAATGAACATGAAATGGAATGAGAACCTTACCTTATATGCTACATAGTCACCATATAAAGGCCTCAGCCTCATGTCAGATCAGCATTTAACACCTTACTAGTACTTAGCTGGGCTCACTTTTTATCTTCAGCGCTGCCATTCTGGATTCTGTGAACTGGTCCATTATCCAACCATTAAGTGATGGATACACTGTGACTGTTAAAAGGATGGATATGGTCAGCAACAATAGTCTGGTAGGCTGTGGTGTTTAAACTGTGCTCACTTAGTACTAAGGGGCAAAGTGTTTAAAAAGAAATGACACATCCACCACGCATCCTTGATGCGAGATTGGATGGCTCCACGCTTTTTATACCAAATTTAGATCCTACTATCTGAATGTGGCAGCAGAAATCGAGATTCATCAGACCAGGAAATATTGTCCAGTCTTTTTACATCCAATGCTGGGAAACCTGTGAACAATGTAGCCTCGGTTTCCTGTTCTTAACTGACAGGACAGGTATTCTGCTGCTGTAGTCCATCTGCTTCAAGGTTTGACGTGTTACATTTTCAAATGCTCTTACCTGTTATACCCACTGGTGATTTGAATTACTGTTGCCATTCTCCTCTGACCTCTGACATCAACAAGGCATTTTCACCACCAGAAGTACTGCTCACTGGATTTTTTCCCTATTTTTCAGACCATGTTTATGTACCTAAATGCATAAAGGCGCTGTCATCTGATTGGCTTATTACACTTTTGTGTTAATGAACAGTTGAACAGGTGTATCTAACAGAGTGGCTGGCATATAGAGACTAATATACATGCTTTTCTCTGTGTTGAAGGACTGTGTGCTGCATTTGTAACATTTGACTGATGTAACTGATCATCAAGGTGATGTAAGAGTAAAAAAGTTCAAACATGCATCTAATATACAACATGCATAAAACCATGCAGCGCTACTGTTTATGTAAAACAGTACAGCTACACTTTTTTCAGGTGCTTGTCAAGTTACTTCTAGTATGTAATCAATGCAAAAGTGATTTTAACTTTTCCAGTCATTTCTCTCCAATTTATTGACATGCCCATGACTCAGCTCTCTGCACAGTTCAGTACTGATAGTAGCAAAATATTTTACTTCCTTTGGTTTTGTGTGTACCGTCTTGAAGTTCCCCTTTGTTGGGACTCATACACTAGGAAAAGAATAAATGAATGCATTCCTCTTTACTTTATCTCTTATCATGACGTGCTTCCTCACAAATGTGTTCTCCAGGCTTACCAAACAGTTTCCCAATGCTATTCATACTGGCAGTCACAACCTCTTACACGCACATGATTTTCTTTCTGACTGTCTTCTTGTGATTCTTGCAAAATCGTGCATGACTCTGCCATCACATGAGCCAGAGGAACTTTTAAGCTTAACAGTTTAGTTTTTTTTTTTTTTTAATTTAATTGTTTTGTTCTTAAGGACACAATGACCCCCGAGATGATGGAGGACAGCAACGGAGTTTGCCACATAGTGGAGGAGAGGGAGGGGGACGTTCAAATTCAGTACTCCAGACCTCATGCGCGGGACAGCATCAACAGCAGACCTGACTGGTCGAACGGTAACTGCATTTTTTATTGTATGTATTTGATAAACAGCTCTTCATTCATCACATCCTTAGTTCAGTGTTTGTGCATCAAAGATTAGCTGCTGATGGAAGATGAATTTATGGCATATAGCTTTTTATGCTGATTTACTGGCAGTATTGTTTTGCAAGTTGACATTTGTAGCTTGTTAATGAAATGAATTGCCTTTTTACTGCGTCTGTTTGAAGGAACAAGGCTTCTGGTCTCAGTATGAATCAGGATGTTTAGCTGTTAGATATAAAACAGGAAGTAGGATAAATAAATAGCAAAATCTTTGTGCCTAATCCTGGCCAAAGTGTAGCCTACTAAGGCCTATGGTGTAGAGAAATAATTGAATCAATTCATTTGGATTACTTTGATGTTTCTGCTTCTTTTTGCTGATACAAAACAGTCATGAGAGCATTCTTAACAGTGTAGGAAACCCTTCATCCTCTGCAGCTTGTGCTACCTGTGGTGCAATTTGATTTTCTATTTATTCGCTTCCCGAACCTCTCTTTTCATTCCTACACCTGGGACAAGCAGATATACCTTCTAATGAGACCTAAAAGCCGAGCTGCTTTTTTAAACCACCTCAGTGAGGTTAAATGTTGGACGTCACAGCAGTTTCTGAAACAAAGTACCACAAATGTTATTGTTCAATCCCACAAACTGAGAGCTTCTCTTGGGCATTTGAAAGCTGCCAGAAACATGAGTGTTCACTTCAATTCAGGCCTCATGTTTGAGTCTCACGTTAAAAAAAAGTTCTCCTAGTTAGAACCATCTATAGAATTAAAGCTACACTTTCACACTCAGATCTGCAGAAAGTCGTCTATGTACTTTTTAAGCCTGGATTATTGCACCTTCCTGCTGTCTGGCAGGTGCTTGGCATCTTACTGGATACTTCAGACAGCATCACATCACCCCCATCCTGGCTTCTCTCTGTCGGCTCAACGTACGAACTGATTTAAGAGTTTACTGATCGCTTTTTTAAAGCTTGTTTGGGTCTGTCTCCGAGCGAGGCAGCAGAATAACTGACCTCGTATGAGCCTGCTCGAGGCTTCAGGTGGGGCTTTTTTGGTGGTTCAAAAGGTTCAAATCTAGAGACAACCCTCAGCTGTGACGTGACCTTTCTGAGGAGACCATCCTTCAGAATTAATGGCTTCTTTTAAATAGCTTCTAAAAATTCATTTCTATAGACTTGCTTAGATGCCTTTTATCATCCTTTAGCTGTCTCCCTAACTGCCTGCCTCCAGTCTCTTTAAATATGTTAATATTTTTTATTCTTTTGTGTGTGTTTGTGTGACCTTAATCTTTGGAATTCATTTTAGTAGCCTAGATTTCCAGTTCTGTCAAAGCACTGGATTATTATCAAAGCTGTGTGTTTTCTACCAACTGATCTGTTGAATTGGTTGCAAATAACATGAACAAGCTGATAAATCATATTTAATAAAAGCCAAATTGGGTAATTCATCTCACACACTATATGGAGAAAAGTACTGGGCTTTGAATTCAGGTGTTTTCAGGTGTATACGACCAAGCACCAAACGTGCAGTCTGCCTTTAAAAGCATTTGAGAAGGAATGGGTTAACTAAATCAGAGCGTGGTGCTGTAATAGGACGCCACCCCTGCAACAACTCAGTTACTGAAATTTCCTCCTTCTTAGATATTCCACAATCATCTGTAATTTGTGATATGTGACGTGATAAGAAGTGGAAGCTTTTAGAGATCACGGCAACTCAGGCATAAAAAGTTACAGAGCTCGGTCGCTGCTGAAGTGGACAGTGTGGAAAAGCAGCCAACTCTGTGTTGACTCAATGACTGCAGAGCTACAAGCCTCGGCTAGCATTAACATCAGCACAGAGACCGGGTGCTGGGAGCTTCATAGCGCAGGTTTCCATGGTCCAGAAGCACCTGTAGATGTAATGTGTAGGCAGTTTTGCCCACATAGTGCTTTAGTCAGACCTACACTACCTTCTACTATGATTATAGTGCCTGTTTCAGTTCAGAGAAAATATCAATGCAACAGTTGTGTAAAGGTTGAAAAAGCGAGTTAAAATCTCGTTCTTACTTACAGACTGTTTGCGTCAATCTAACCAATAATTCAAGAACTCTCTGGATGGATTGTTTGCAAGTTGTTTCTGACTCTGGCCTGTTTCAGTCTGTGATCCACACGCGTGTGTTTGGATGTCTTAATACATTTTTAAGCTTTTTAGCACTAAAACAGAAATCATGGTACCACACTGAGTGCCCTTGTGCAGGCTTTTAAATACAGAGTGAAAGATTTTGGGTATGCAACACATGCTTACATGCAGTCCACGAATTCAACAGCCCAATAGCAATAACACTATTTGTAGGTGCAGTGCTGATTGGTTATAAAGTGGGCTTGCAAAGGAAGAAAACTGCATCGGAGATTTTAAAAAGCAGCACAGATCTGACTGCAGTGGGCAGTTTTCATTGTTTTTAGCACTGAGTTTCACTTCACTAGTTCTTTTGACTGCACAACTTCTGTGGTCTCCTCAGCAGCTAAAGATCCAAAAACAGACAAACCAGAGTAGCCCACAGGCAAACTGACACTGCCCCCATGTGACAGTACACAGCGACACACACAACACACAACCATGCAGATTATTTCAGTGCAATAGCAGTGATCATCATCCTTCAACCTAACGTCATTCCTTATTTTTCCCCTCACTGTCCACTCCCCATCTGGAGTGGCTCCACACCCAAAGAGACTTTTGAAGCGGTGTGTGGGAAGCATTATGATCCCAAAATAGTTTTCACACAGACTTGATCTTGATGACATGTTTTATTTTCTTATATTCTTGGTTTCCCGTGACAAATGATTGAATCACACATGGCACATTTTAAACCAGCACAATCATTCTTACAGCTAACAGAGACGTTCTTTGAAACGAGGACAAAAAAAACCTGGATTATGCTCTCGTGGAACTGCTTCTGCAGTCGCCTATTCAAACCTGAAGTGTGAAATTCCTCCTGCGCCTCATAATGAACCACATACCAGTGCTGGGACTGTTGTGCCAGGAATGCTTCGAGCCTGCACGCTTTACCAGAAACACATAAAGGCAATTTTCACCTCTGAGCACAGTTTCCTCATTTCCTTGTAAGTTACACAGTGTTAGATTTTATTTATGTTCTGTAAAGGTCTCGGATTAAAAAGCCTGCTCTAAATCTGTGGTGCATATTTTAACCCCACAGCTCATCCTGTGGCTACTTTTCTTAAAGTTGTTTGTGATGACTAACACACCAGAGGTGGACTGAGGTTTTAATGACCTACATTTAAAAAAGGTTCACTATTGAAATCAGTTGATCTTTACGATTACTTTTTAGTCTTCCTTATTCTCATCGCATGCACACTGTCAGGTGTTGGTCTGTGATGTTTTTTGGTTTATGTATATGGATGAAATGAAATGAATCAATCAATCGATTCAAAGGTTTTATTTCCATACTCTGTCTTTCTCTCAGGTCAGTGTGTGGCGTCAGTGCCGAGCTGCTCGATGCTGTACCCCAGCTTTAATCTGCTTCGGTGCCGTGCCAAACTGGAGAGGGAGGGCTTCCAGGTTAACACGCGCACACACTGAACAGCAGCACGTTAGAGATCTTTACCAAATTAATTTGTTTGTTTCACGATTTTAGATTCCACGTGAAGACATGGAGACTCCACTGAAAACAGCTCTGGACGTCCCCTCGGTCAGGAGATACATGGTTTTCAACTCGGCTCAGTTTCATTTTATAATGGCGCCGGTATGATGATCTTTCTGTTCTCCATTATCACTTCCTGTGTTTATTTTGTTTGTTTTCAATATTTTTCTTTCGGTTTTCATTCTTTCTTTGAAATGTTTTTCTTGTGCAGGCTGTTTCTGGTAGTCAGAGTGAAAATAGAAAAGAGAGCAAAACAGACAAAGATCTCCATCAATCAGTTTGAGTAAATTCTGCACTTTCATTAAACCTCCAAGGTCTTGACTAACTGGATAGACAGGAAGTTTTCACAGGCTCATTGTTCAGAGGAATTCCCCTTAAAGGCTGCTACAACATCTTACAAAGAAATGCGGAAAAGTTACACAGATTTCAGGTTTTATAGACAGTGTACTCTCAAACAATCCCGAAAAAAACAAAACAACAATATTTATTTATTTTTTTAGTTGAAACTTTTAAATTATTTAACTAAATGATTTTATTATGATTATCTATGTGCTTTGACTTATAATCTATTGAAATATCCATCAAAAGTATACCACATTTACTTTACTTCCAGCATACAAGTCAATTGACTTTACACTAGTTCAGTATTAAAAAGCATTGTTCTTTATTATATATCCAATACAAATAAATCTTCTTGTTTAAATCCAACTTTGCAAGCCTAAGCTATGCTTAGAAGAGGCCGTCCCCCGGCTACCCTTACAAACAAACTACACTTGTTCAGTCTTTTTCTGCAACATTTAGACTCTGATATGTAGCTCTTGGGGGTTCTTTTTTCTCTGGCCATTGCATGTTTGGATTTGCTGTGTCATCCGGTCCTGGAAGACCAGCACAGGACTGCGCGGAGTTGTGTGAAACAGTTAATGTGTAGTTTAGGTGACATATGGCAGAGAAAACACGAAGTCCTTTCATTTGAGAGTCATGAATAGAGTAATTGCCATGATTTCAGTGTTTTTGCTCTGGCTGTAAGTATTTAGTGAAAAACTGTAGTTACTAATTCTTTTATGTTTATCTAGTAATTAATAAACAGACTAATAAGTTTGGAATTCCAATCAAAACAAGCATCATTAACACATCTCTGTGGGTTCTGGGTAAATTTGAGGTTTTTCATAAGAAAACCTTTATTAATAACTCTGAACAAACATCAACAACAAGAGTAAAAATCACCCTTTTAATGTTCCATTACCTGTCACACAGAGGCAGAGTGAAATCCAGCTAGACTTAAATTCGAGCAGAGTTTGTGCTCAGCGAAGATGCAAAAACATCAACGTTCTTATTCGCTTAGTTTCACTCAGTATTTTCACAAGTGGGTCCGCCCTACAGTTTTGAGAACCAGAATATTTAATGGTTTAGCTTCACAGCTGACAATCCTAAAGCCTTCTCCCCTCTGCTTCCACCAGGTGCTGTATGTGGTTTTGTGGTGTGCCGTGTTTTCCACCCTCCACCTCTACATCACCGTTAGCGACTACTGGGTCCTCTGTCTCTCCGTCAGCCTGATCTCCATCGTCCTCACCACTGCCGTCATCCTCATCCTTCACTGCAGTAACAAGGAGGTAAGTCAGCTGTCACGACATGCCAGTAAAGCCAGTTTTGACACAAGTCTGACCCTGAACTGATTCTCAAACCATTCTGTGTCAGATCAACGTGAATTTAGATATTCGGTTGGTCCAGGTTAACGAGATGCTGGTGAGACACAAGCTGCTGGTGGGCGTGGCTGACTGGGTGCGAAACTGCACCGGAAACATGAAGGTTAGTTTGATAACATCAGTTCAAACTGGCAGAATATGAAGCTGAGTATGGGCTGTTTCATACAGTTCAGGCTACCAACTTCCATTTCATTCATTTCCCCCTTTTTTGTTTACAACCTGCCAAAGATAAATACACAAATACAGAGATGATTGACGATTCAGCACCAATGACAGCAAACAGTCAGACAAAAGGGAAACGGCCAATGAGAGGAAGTAAAACCTTTAATTGACCTCAGTGGAAAACATCGTGATGTGGAGGAAAAGTGTGCAGGATAACGATAAAGGTTTAGGAAAAGAGAAGCACACAGACTAGTCTCCTTAACAACATCATGCTGTCCAAGAATAAAAAAGACAAAAACTGTTTTCATATCTTTATTTCCTGACTGCCAAAACTAGAAAAAAGCAATTTAAGGACTTTTCACCTATTGAATCATATTTAATAAATGAGTTTTTGATCGGATGTCGGATGTAGCAAAAATGATACAAATTAAAACTCAAGAGTATGAGTCATTCAAAACTCCAACAGCAAAGGCAGTGATGCAAGATTATTTTTAAGGTAAATATAAAATAAATCCTGAAGTGTTCACAGGAGTAATAATATTGCATGTTGTGGTGCAGGGCATCTTCCATGCTTTAAACAGATCTATTAAAATGAAATAATGTGGTGATTAATAGACATCAGTGGTCCACTGAAGCTCGTGTCTGCTGTCCCCTCTCTGTGTCTCTCTGTAGCTGTACTTCGTGTATTGGGACATGTCCCCCTGTTTGAGGGCGCTGACTGAAACTTTAGAGGAGCTCAGCTTTGCGACAACTGACACTCAGGTGAGAGAGTCGAGTACATCTGTCGCCCGGTTTGTTCTGCTGCTGCTGCCGCATCGATTTTTCTGGAGCTCCGCTGTTTGCCCTCCTTCCAGATCGATAGAAATATAACTCCAGGTTGCCGCAGGAAACAAACGCAGACATTTGGTCTTTAAAATGATAAAATCGATGTCTAACTCCCATCAGAAAAAACTGAAGAGCAAGATGTCTCACTTCGTCCTGGTGACCAAAGTGTCGGCCGGAGAATCAGATGCGGAGGAGCAGGACTCCGATGAGCAGACGCCTCTGCTGGAGAATGGCAGCGCAGCCAGCGGCCGATCATCCAACCAGCAGAAGGACGCCACAGCCACCAAAAACTACAGCCTCGTCCCCGATGCAGCTTTACCTTCTCAGGTGAGAGACGTGATGGTCTGGGCGATAGTAGACCCACGTTAGTCATATCAGCAACAGATCTATCACATCTGGCTGATCACAGATGTGTGCAGCTTCACGGGGCACTAAAATCAGAGCTGAAGCATTCTGCTTTTCATTGGAGGAGCAAAATGGCTTCTGTTACCAAACCTCACAAGCTTGTTTTATATCGTGGGTCACATTCAGCTCACTTTGATCTTAAATGGGCCGTACCAGTGCAAAGAAGTTTAACTACACATGTAATCCCTGAGTGCGGTTTCAACAGGACGTGTCAGTTTTTCTCTTTGACAAAGACATGCTGCTTTTGTGAATAAAAAGAAATCTGTCAGCACGACTACTTGGGCTTAAATTCTAAGAAATGAATGCGTAAAACAGCTCAGTAGTGGCTCATTACCCAAACTGTGTTTTTCCCCCCTCTCTGGTTCTTTCTTGGTTCTTGCCAGATTCTAAAAATAGGTAGAGCCACAGCTGAACAATACACAATATACTGTATTACACCATGTCATTATTTATTCAGCGGAAACTAAGCCAAAAGCAGTGAGTGAAAAACTGAGTATGTGCCATGATTCAGTAGCTTGTACAGCCATCTCCAGCACACGTGCAGCTAGCCAGTTGGATGTGGGATGAGCACCTCCTTCTTATATCAAATAGTCACTGAAAAATGTGCCACCCAAAAGAAGAGGAGGGCAAAAATGTTTATTTAGATTTGTTTTTAAAGTTGTTATTTTTTCATGTAAAGGTTTAGGAAATATTAGTGTTTGTGCCTTACATTCTTTGACCCACTTACCCACCACCTCAAAGACTTTTACCGCCAGCCACCACAGGTGCTCAGACTCGCTGATGATCAGTCAGTCGAGTGCATTTGAGCAGCAGCGCCTGTCTGCTGATTACTGTTGCACTAGAGATTGCACTAGTATTTTCAGTTAATGAGCATCTGATCGTTTTTATGGCTACGTTTATATGACTGAGACCTTAATAAGCCCCTTGTTTCAAAGTGTAGCCTTCAGAAAAGGCTTAACTAATCATTTCAAAGCACATTTAAGATTGCATTTTGATAGTTTCAATCCCACCTCACATTTTCTCTCTTACACACATCCAATATCTGCTTATGTCCTTGTTTTTATCCTTGCAGGCTAAAGCCTACCAGCTCCTCATGACCTACAGTGCGGCTTATGTGAAGCTCCTCGTGTCTGAAAGGCTCTCAGGATCGTCACACCACAGAGGTCAGAGGAGCCACTGCACCACAGCCCCCATCTGCCTCTGTCAGTACATCAAAACAAAGATCCTTCAATAACAACCAAAAGCAAACCAGAAACACAGAGAGCTGCTGGAAACTACACAAACTGACATATGGGAGCATTTTTCTCAGGAGGCATTATGGATCAAGAACATTTTGATTCCCAGAAGGACTTGTTTGGAGCCTCAAACTCTTCATTTCCTTAGTTTTAAGGTTATCGCTCTCTTGCTGCATGTCAGCTGCTGTTTTCTTGCCCACTCTGTTTGCACCAGCTGGATGTTTACTCATTTGCACGCTGCCAAACGCTGTCACTGCAGAACACAGGTCCGTCCAGCTGCTGTAAAACAATGTTTGTCCTCCCGTGTGCATGGCAGTCAGCCGTGGCCACTGCTTACTACTGTTTAAATTATTTGTACATATATTAAATACAGGTTATTATGACTTGACACACAGTATATGTATATATGCGTTTTTCTCAAGTAGAGTTTTGAGGCACTTGTGCTATTTCCATATTATGTTACTGCTCTGTCTCACTACATTACTCCAACCCTAGGCAATCACACTTTGTAATTTTAGTAATTGTTAAATTGTTCTTGCAAGTCCAGACAATCACATATTCCACACGTATTAAAACCTATCCATATTTTTATCAAAAAGGCTCATTTTGCCGTTTTTTAAAGAGTTTTGTGGGATTGAGTTTTGCATCTTTGATAGCTTAGACCTTAGAGGGTAAATATTTATATTGTGATACAAAAATCCCAGTTTTTAATAAAAACACAGAAACAAGCACTGGTATGTTGCATGTTTTTTTTTTAGGTGTTTTCTGGTAATTCACTGTAGAAAAACTTGAAAAAGTGCATTTGGGGTAAATTTAAGGGTCATAAAACATCGATGGCTGCCTATGACAGGTCTCCTTCTGACTGATGAACAGTAAATGAAAATGATGAAGCAATATGTACATATGTTTGCCTTTAAAATGCATTCAAGCGCAGTATTCGATTGAATAAACTTATTGTGCTGTTGTAGACAAGGACACTAAGCCTGTCGAGTGATTTGTAGACAAAGACACAATGTGTGAAGGGAAAGTGATGTCAGTGTGTAATGAGCTTTGTTTTTTTCATCCTGGCAAAAAAATATTGTTTTGTGCTTCTACACCTGCGGTTTTACTTCCCAGAATCCATCCTGAAATATTTCCAGACGTCGCCCATCAGTCCTGATGTTGGGGCCGGGATGACAGCCCAGCGAGAGAGCAGCAAGATGACACAAACACAAACAGCAAGACAGCCAGCGTGGCCGACACGGGGGGGGAAGCTGGGACCGTGTGATAGAGGAGAGAGGCGTGCAGCGTGAGGCCAAGTTAAACGATCTCAGAGACACCGGCTCTCCTCAGGAGGCTAAACGACCATCTGTGATCCTGCACACACGGGCTGGCTCGACTCCCACCTTTTCCCTCCAACCTCTTTTCTGTTGGACAGAGACCTCGCACCATTTAAAGAGGCAATACCACAGATTTTAATGATTACTATATGCAAAAAAGCAATATAGAAGAGGTTTCAAATGCAAAGTGACAAACCTGTAATAAAAGATCACTAAAAGAAATAAAGTATACCAAACTTTGGGTAATAAATTGCACAAAAATGCTAGCGCTAACAAAAATGATACTAATTAAAACTCACATATGAAAACTGATATTTAATTCCTTATTTTAAATTCATGAGAGACTTTAATAAACCCTCCAAGGCTTTCAGGCTTTACATGAATAATTTTCATAAAATGTGAAATCAGTGCAAGATTCTCAGAATAGATGAATTGCATGGAGGGAAGATGTAAGGTCTGGAATTAAAATAGCCTATGCTGAGATCAATAAACAAACAATAAATACACATTTTTAAACTGGTGCAATATCAATAACTATGTGCGCAATTAATTATAGTAGTGTTATTGAAGAAAAGAAACGGACCAGTGAACAAATAAAAAGGCATGAAAACTACCACTGGAAAAAAGTGACCTGTTTTCTAAAATGTAAGAAATCTTCAAATGAGGACTATTTATGGACTTTATGTGAGGGGGGCCTGACAGACATATGTACATAAAAGCAGTTCATGAACACAGAAACTGACGGGAAAGAACGCATAAGTCTGGGAAGGAACAACAAAAGGGGAGGTGATAAAATATTTGGGTGACTTACGTTACTTTCTGGTCTCAAGAGAAAGGAACTAATTGAATAAGTCCCCACTAGATAATGAGGGCATGCAATGTACTTATTTTCTTGGGTAAATTGTTCATTCTATTCAGTTCATTTTAAATGTTAGCTTACTTCTGATCCATTCACTAACTCATCTAAGTCTTTATTTTATGCCAGCAGATGGTGCGTTTCAGTCACAGCCCTCCTTTTCACCCACTCATTCTCCAAGTCTGTAACTCTTTTGGTTTCTCGCGGTCAGGTTAGTGAAATGAAGGAGCTGAAATCTGCTTTGAGATCTGCACTATTTAGGTTGAAAGTAAAGTCGGGGAAACCCAGAAGCATACTGGTTCAGACAGCGACTAAGGGGAACCACAGGACTGTATATACACTGAGAGATCAGGGGTCCCCAAAACTCACATACAGACACTGCTTTCACTTTTTTCGTGCTTTTACTTTTATTTACAACAACAGTTGTTGCTTGTTTGGAACCTAAATTTACCATAATTGTCTTTAGCTTACAATATAAAGCACCTTGAGGCAACCATTATTGTGATTTGGTGCTATATAAATAAAACTGAATTGAATTGAGAGGGTGGATCACCTAATGCTAACAACCTTGGTCAGTAATGCTTTAATGCTAAATATTTTTATTTGTAAGTCACTTGAACTCAGGTCTCGCCTGGCCTTTAAACTGTTTGTCAGTCATTTGTCCATTTACTTTTGAACATATGAAAATAGCTCAGTTAAACCCTTTGACCTAAAGCTGAAAGTCTGCACTTCAATCACATCTTGATTCTAGGATTTAACGTCCACTGTGGTGACAAAACGACAAAAAAATACTGTCCAAAGACTTAATGGTGTGGAAAGGGAGTGAAATCAACCTTGTGGTGGTTCCAGAGGGGAAAAGATCCATTTATAATTATTAATCGTGTTTTCGATAACTGTGGGTTTGATAATGAGGTTTTTTTTCATCCATTCCGGACCAAAGAGGCAAAAAAAAAAGATGGCCAGGAAACAACATGAAAGTGACCGATGTGATATGATTTTACATGTTTATACAGTAAAACAGTTAAGGAAGGTTTATTAATTTTAATGTGCAGAGCCCAAAACCTGCAGCACATCCTGTGATTAAACAGAAGATAGCAAGAGACACTGTAGTCCATGTTCTGACAGAGGAAGGAAAAAAGAGACAGAGAGAGGCAGAAAACCGGGGCAACTATAAATAGCATCCTAGTGATGAGGGAGAGAGGAGATGCCATAGAGACCGAGAGGATGGAGAGGTGAAATACAGACCCAAAGAATGAGACGCTGTCTTCGTCGATTTCTTGTTCACAGCTCAAAATTATTGTTTTATTCATTACTCAAACAACTGAAGTCAGAAACAACCAATGCATGTGCAGCACAGCCATGAACATAATTAAAATAATAAACCCCAAGAGAACCACATGTACACGGTAATTTTTGGCTCTTTGAACAAGCAACCCGCTGCATTTACAAGCCGAAAAACAAAACAGAGAAATGAAAAGGAAATAAGGAACACACATCCCAGCTGTAGCGCCAACAGCTGCAGTTCATCCCATCAGAAAGGATTGCATACGAAGATGCAGCCGAGCAGCAGACAAACTAGGAGTGACTCCATTCAGTCAGCACACTCACTGCCAGAGCCTTCTGTGCAATTATAATACTAAACAGCCCTGTGTTTCATTTAACACTGATTTTAATTCAGTGTCACCATACTGACTGGGCTTGTATTTGCACTGGGAAAAGAAAATGTGAGTCTTAAGAGGAAAATTTTATTTTTATTCCTGCTTAGAAACTACTTTGACATTTTGGGAGACACATTTATTTAACTCTCCTGCAGAGAATGAGACAAGATGAGATGAGAATACTGACGCTCATATTTTAGCACTGAGGGGGAGCTAATTTAGCTAAGTCCAAAATATAATAAAAAATACACTTATTAGCATCTCTAAGGCTTAATACTTAGAACATTACATCTATTTACTATATATAATACAAGAAGAAAGTGTAAAAATAAATTTAGAGATGCTTAAAGGCAGATTTTGAAACAATTGGACATAGCTAGCAGTTTCCCGCTCTTTTCCAGGTTTTATGCTAAGCTAGCTAAGCTAATATCTCAAGGCCACAGGTAGTAAAACTCTCTACAGGAAAGATATTTCATTCTCTAAAATGCTGATCCATTTTAAATGCTAAAACACAACTCCTCTAACATGTTTGGGAGTCACATAGCATTTTTAATCTTAACTTGTTAAAGCAGTTTCAAAACAACGACAGTGTTAGCGATTAGCAGCCTGTTTAGGTTTAGTGTTCTTTTTTGTTCCAGCTTCAAATTGTTATTGTTTTATTCCTGTTACTTACATTTTACATGCAACAGAATAAATAAAATGTACCTAAAAGGATTGAATAACATGGGATTTGTAAAATAAGTAATTATTGTGGGTTAAATTCCTGTCTCAGATTAAAAATATCAATATAAATGTTTTTCAATGTGTTAAACAATATATAAATAATAATATTAAAACTGTTAGGTAATTATCAAATTATAAACTTTCCCTATTGTGTTAATATTTTTATAAAACTTTTTTTTGGAATATTGTCGTCCTAGGGATCAACAGAGATATGTTAATAGGTCCAATAACTCCTAAGAGGAGAAAGAGAGTATGAGAGAGTCATAGGTTCATCTAAGGTAATATGATAGAGCTGAAAGTGCTACAATAGAACACAGGCATTAAGTTTTCCTCTCTCTCACACTAGAAACATTCATTTTACCACCCCGGAAACCTGACTTTATAGTTTACACAGTAACGGTGGAGCCACAGAATTGCATGAAAACAAACTCTGTAGATAAAATTAAAGGAGCCACACTTCTAGCCTTAGTATTTAAGAGAAATGGAAACAAACTAAGGATGACATGCAGGATTATGTTGCCTCATTCTTCTAATTTTTCACTAAGTCTCATAAAAAGTGTTTTAAAGATTAAATAGCAAGAGATGTGCAACACAAAAAAGGCTAACACACTTCTAAAATGCTATATTCGCAAACCTAATATTTAAAGACTTATCATCTAAGTTGTCTCCTTTTCTTGTTTTGACAGTAGCTTCTTTGACATCTTGAAAAATACTTCAGCACACATTTATTTCAGGGAAATGTTCCCAAGAGCAGCAGCATTTTTTTTTTTGCACTAAAAGCCCATTAGCTTAGATTTATATTCATGCACTGTAAAAACTATAAATGTAAGCAGCTGCATCATCTCGTCCTGTTACTACAAAGTGCAATATCATAGTGGTAAGATATCAAATTCAGGCCAATTCAATCAGTCCGACAAATTCAATAAAACAGCGATATACTGCAAATTATAGCAGACAAAGTCGATGCATGGGTAAATACTGGATAAATGAATAAATTTCAGATTATAAATAAATAACACATAGTTCATATAGTATAATTTTAAACAGATAAGTGTCGATATAATACATAAACAGAAATATATACTCTGATTGGTCAGTCCAGTCTGCATTTGGCATGTTATAAATGTACATCGACTATCCCCTCTGACACTTCTACACTGCAAATCAACACTGCTTCCACATGGCACGCATAAAGAAGAGAACACATGTATATCTGCACCAGCGAGACTTAAATATGCTAAATAAACCTTTTTTCTTTTTTTTTAAATGAGGCATCTGAAATTTCATCAACTGTGGGGGTCGCCACTTGGTCAATTTTGCTGCTAAAATATGTAACACACACACAGCGGCCTATCCTCTCATCCAAACACATCAGTGAAGGACGTATAAATTAATCAGCATCACATGAATTGTTAATGCAAGGAGCTTTGTTTCCCTCCTGCAGCTCATATCTAGGTGTAAATATTAAGCGGCCGCTGTGATAACAGCAAAGCTGGGCCTCGTTTGACAGCTGTTTGCATTTGGACGACAGCTGTGGTTGGTTGTGAGTGTGTGATGGCGGCAGGTTAGGTCAGAGCTGTGTGTGTGTGGCTGTATGCAGAGGGCCAGCAGCAGTTTTGAGTGCATTTTTTTTAATGCTTCTACATCCTCATAATGATTGAGAGTTAGCTAGCTAATACAGGCCATGATTTCCCAGCAGGACTTAATAGTGGAGTTACGGCTCCCAGTCGTCATCGTGGTGCTGCGATGCTATGATGACTACCACGGTGAGGATGGTGCACAGCACAATGGAGGCGATGCCAACCGCCAGACTGATGAAGGAGAAGTTGCGCGCCTCACGGGAGGCTATTTCCGCCGTCACCATGTCCCCTCTGGCTATCGCCGTACGCACCTAAGTGAGAAGGAGGGAGGAGAAATTCGAAAAGGTGTTACGTAACAAGCAGATACACGAGTGGGAGCAGGAGAGAGTCTGAAACAGCATGAATGGATCGATTTCACTGCAGCACAGGCTGAATGTGCAGTAACACCCTATAACATCATATAGAGCTCAGACCGGTGGGTCCATGCCCTGTCAGATCAGCTCAGCGCACAGCCAGCTGAGCAGGCCCAGAGGAAAAAATCCATTCTGTCCCGTTGCACTGACAATGGTGCAGTTATGTAATGATGTGGTCTGTTGAGTGCGTGTTGGTCAGCACAGTCTGCCATTAGATAAACAACAGAGCAACATAAAAGTATGAAAGTCACCAGACGGAGCTCTAACTTTACACCACCTGCACAGAAAAACAGCATTTAAAAAAAAAAAAAAAACTGCGCCTGCTGATGCAGATTATGTAGAGGTGACATCAGTGAATCCACAAAGTAACATCTTCCATCTGCTTTTTTTTTTTTGTATGATTATGAATCACAAAATACTGGCTCCTGGTTTGCAGTTGGTAAATTCATAGCCACGTCGTTTTCTGTATTTCAGATCCTATCTTGGCAGGAAGAAAGAGCCACAGCCTGTTTTGACACAAACAGTCAAGGGATGAATGATCTTTCCTGACAGTCACATGCAGCTGGAAGGCTTTTTTTCTTTTAATTCACAACCCATTAAAAAGATAAAGATAAAATAATTTTGCCTGAAAACCTTTATATATGTGCCATTTTACAAGAGTTGCTTTCCAAAATATATGTCAAGGCTTGAGATAATTTAGTTTTCTCATTTGTAGTGTCACAAAGTGTGAAGTATCTCATTCTTCTGCGACTAAGGGCTCCAGTGTTGCCCCAAAAACTACTGAAAATACACAAGAGAGCAACAAGTGACACATCCCCTACAAACTGTAGATAAAAGATGGATGTAGGCACCCTTTTGCTTAACTGCCTTTGCCGTTTTATTTTTCGGAAACCTGCAGTGACATATTTCAGTAGTAGCGAGTCGGTAAAAGTGAAATCCAGGGTTTTTTTTGGTTGTCCTTAAAATTAATCGCATAAAGGTACAAGTCAATTTTTAAAACTACCATAAACACAGTTCAGAGGTCCAATTCAGTGACGTGAATAAGGTGAAGCGAAGCTCAACAAACAGCTAGCGGCATAATCGACCCCTACTTGACAATTACCTCCCACAGGACCACCGCAGTAGATGTACCACAGATTTTTCACACAATGATGTAGTTCTGCTGTAAATTTGGACATTTTGACGTGGAGGTCTGAGGAAAACTGTAGTTTCTGTCACATTCAATAACCTACACATGTCAAAGCCATAGATACGCAGTTCTGCTGTTGCCTTTACTGAGCTGTTCGCTTATCAACAAATGTGTAGTCTTTCAGAGCTTAAAATAATTCCACAAAATGTATTTGGCTCCTTCCTAAATACTTAGTTTTTTGCATATTTGTCCCACTTACATGTGTCAGACCATCAAACAACTTTGAAAATTAGACAAAGATACCCTGAGTAAATATAAAATTACATTTCTGATTTCATTTATTAAGGGAAAAGGTTAGCTAAACCTACCTGCACCCTATACCTAATACCTGGTTTTGGCAGCAGGAACTTTAATCAAGTGTGTGTGATGCTTGGTGGTAAGACTTTCATATCACTGTGTAGGAATCTTGTCCCACTTTTCTTCACAAAATTGCTTTTATTCAGCCAGATCGAAGCGTTTTCCACCACAAACAGCCCGTTTAAGGTCATGCCAAAGCATGTCAATCGTTTTAAATCCAGACTTTGACTCAGCCATTCCAAAACCTTCATTTTGTTTATTTCTGAGCTATTCAGAGGTGAACTTTCTGGGTTGTTTTGGCTCATGCTGCATAACCGAAGTAAACTTGAGCTTCAGGGTGTAAACTGATGATTTTCAAGATTTTCTGGTAGACAGCAGTTTGATCAATTACAGCAAGCCCAGAGTCCAGAAGAGGCAACCCAGCCCCAGACCAGCACCCTACCATGTTACTCTCCCATTTTTGTCCAGTCTCTTTCTTACTGTTGAACTCTGACCTTAACTGAGAAAAGTGAGGCCTGCAGCTCTTTAGATGTTGTTCTGGTTCTTTTGTGACCTCCTGGATGATTCGTCGATTTGCTCTTGGAGTAATTTAGGTAGGCTGGACACTCCTGTTACTCCATTTGTATACAGTGGCTCTCACCGTGGTTCACTGGAGTCCCAAAACATTTGAAATGGCTTTGTAACCCATTCCAGACTGATAGATGTCAGTGACTTTGTTTCTCAGGTGTGTTACTTCAGACTGTGGCATAATGTGTTACTTTTTGAGATCTTTTATCCTTCTTCAGGAAGGCTAGCTAAAATTTAACTCAACTTTCAAAAACTGTAGGGCATGTAAATAAATTTGGATAGCTTTTTATCCCTCAATCAATAAAATCATAATTTAAAAAACGTCATTTTGTATTTTCTCTGCTTATCAAATATTACAATTTGTATGATAATATGAAACATTTAAATGTAAGAAAGATACCTGCTCTGCTTACTGAGAACCACACGGCTCGGCTGTTTCTAGAAATTATTGAGAAATTACTGGAAGTAAAATATTCTCTTAAATATTGATTTTATAGAGTCTTGTTTTAATGTGCAAAGAAAGAGCTTTAAGTCACTGAAAGTTTTTGTCTTATTTTACAGGACGACAAGAAAAACTGCAGGATTTCTATCATTTATCATTTTAAATGGGAGCGTCTGCGTCTGCAAATAAAATGGCTTTAAAGTGAAAATTCATCGCAAAGTCATCTGTAAAGGAGATATTATATCGATATGAAAGCCACAGATGAAAAGGAGACTATGAAGCAGCATTAACCTGCACTGCTTTGATGATCGCAATGATGCCTGTTGGCCAGAAGCAGCAGACGGTGGTGAGCACTGCGATGGGCAGGTAGTCGTGCGGCGGTCGGCGGTCCATTAGGGTGATGCTCGGTGGCATTTGCATGGGGTGAATCTGGCCCGGTGGGATCCCCGGGTGAGTTCCTCCAGCCGGCATGTAGGGCTGACCCTGAACAGAGAGAGAGAGGAGGAGAAGATGGAGAGCGGTGCTTTTAAAACAGTCCAGCAGCTTGCAAAGCTCTTTCCACACCAAAACACAGAGGAACACGCTAATGTGAGTGAAGAAGGGCACAGCAGCCGGGCAGCAGGAAGCAGAGCCTGCTAGGATCGCTGGTGTCAGAGGGGGCATTCGGATTTTTGATTGTCTCATTTTTAATTTAAATGAATTTCTCACAGTTGGACGAGACGTTGGAGGCGACCTAATCGTGGCGCGGAGGCACTGAACATTAGCTCTCTATGCCAAGTGGACAATTTTAGCTTTATTTTAAACCACCTGCGGAGCTGAGACGTGACTGCACTGCACCGTACAGTCATATCTGTAATTACCATTAGCTGTGAGACGAGATATCAGAGTGCAGTGCCGCTTTCAGCCTGTCGGGATTAAAAATTATGTTCAGTACTTGGGGGTTTTTTTCAATTAGATGCAAGAAACGCATCACAATTCGCTCTGCTTGAGCTGTGCATGTTTATCAGCTCAGCAGGCCAGACAGAAATACACTTAAAAAAAAGAAAAAAAAAAGGAAAAGGATTTTGTGATTTTGTGCTGCAGTGCAGATTTTGCTCTCGATATTATTCTCCTCGCATTCAAACCCACGCTGCTTTTAAGAAATTACCGACGGGAAGCTGGACAGCTACACTTTCAGATGTCTGATGATTCACAGTCTCTTTCCGAGGCCTCGTTTTACAACTTTGATGTTAGTTCAGGGTAAAATATAAACGTGTATTAACGTGGACGAACGTGTGGCTGTAGTTCAAAAATCCACTGTGTTCTCCAGCAACAATGAATGGGCAAAGAGTACAGATTGGTCTTTATAATACATGATGTTGAAGCTTAATAGTTCAACCAAGGATTTATGTCGTCTGCTCAAATGGTCTCATTCCTGTCATTGCTGTTATTAATATATTAGAATACTCCGAAGCTCCCAGGACAGTGAGATGAGACCTGGAGAGGTAAAACTCTGCTGCAGAATTAGAAAAACAGGAAAAGATTTAATATTTATCATCCTCTGACCCCTCAAATATCCCCATCTGTCAGAGATGCTAAATTTATGAAATTTATGTTTTATTTTTGAAAAATGAGCCTCAGAAAAACAGTAGAAACTGAACAATACAGAGAGAAGCAGCTCTACTTGTCCTTCAACCCTCCTCCACCTACAAGTACTGGCCTTTAACTTCAGTTTAAACTTATTTAGTGCTGCACATGTTTTAGTTCCTCCCTGCAGTCATCAACTATATTGTTAGTTTACAGCTGTACTGCACTTCCTTTGTTCTGCAGAGCCCCTGATGTCCCTTGTGGGGACATTTTTAATTTCATGCACGCAAATTATTGTCTTGATAATTTGGAATAATGCTCCTCTAATGATTTCACAGTATTTTGCAACCCAGATCCGAGCTTGAGTGTCATAAGATGCTCTTACGCATCGGCATCGTCTGTTGTGAAGGACATCTCCTGCGCAGCCAGTTATTCCTGCTGATCGTGTGTCTGTGCAAAAGCAGCAGCAAAGCCCAAAGAAAAAAATATGGATCTCTTTATGCAAAATTAGCTTCTCTTAAAATCTAATTGTCTTGTTTATGAAAGATTTGTGCACAAATTATTTTTAAAAAAAGCTTTACAATGACGTTCAGCAACAAAAGATTTGCTTTCTTTTTTGTTGTTGCTGTTTTGTATATGAATTGATTTGAAATCTGCCAAATCAATTAATTTTAGTGGCTTGAACTGCTGCTCTGTGACTCATTTTTCAAACTTACGGCTCCTCTAATGTACGAATATTGTATTGGCATTTATATTCCACCTCAGTGACGCACTCAGTTATGTATTAGAGTGTAAAAAAAGCAGTATAATTTATGTAATGTGGGTTAACTGATTACATTGATATTAATTAACTGACACGTCAGCTTTCATGTATTATAATTTATGTGTGGCTTCCAGACGATCTTTCAC
Organism: Haplochromis burtoni; assembly: GCF_018398535.1. Lineage (NCBI taxonomy): Eukaryota > Metazoa > Chordata > Actinopteri > Cichliformes > Cichlidae > Haplochromis > Haplochromis burtoni. The sequence continues at coordinate 1,043,615 of NW_024582561.1, read as the reverse complement.
TTTAAGCACACTTTACCACGAAGTACCGATTTCACCCGTCAGGCTCAAAGCTCAGAGAAATATCTCGATTGTTATGAGAATCAAACAAACACTGTCAGCTGCACACAAAAATGAAACCACATGTCCTCTAGCCTGAAAAATGTCCTACGCTTTTATATAAGTACAAGGACAATCAATGCAAATTACTTCAGCCTAATAATGCAACAACGTGCAGAATTAGCCTGCATGTTTACGTCCCTGTCTGAGCCTGCAAAATTAATGAAATGAAAGCAACACCAAAGAGCTTATTCAAAACACTGCTGTGTGCATCATTAATCATTAAAAATGATCATTCATCATCATTAAAGATATTTAAAATCATACGAGAGGCTCTTTGTGGGCTGGTGGGACACGAGCCTGATAAATAAAGACATGCTCACTGGAACAAATCAGAAGGTTTGTAATTTTCCTTTTTCTGACTGAGCTTTGCGACATTTATTGCTGATTATGTGGGGAAAAAAAGAGACATCGTTCGATTAATAAATGTCCAGCTAATTGACGCAACAGCAGGTGCCACAAACGAAGCAGAAAATGAGCAAATTACTTCACAAAATGCGCATTTTCTCTGAAGATAGAGACAAGCCCCTGAGATAATAGAAGAACGTTTGATTCCCTGCATAATAAGCATCGAATGACATTTAGTGGATCTTACTGAGGAGTGAATTATGGACAATTTTAAACGAGCCGGAAAGAAGTGTGGAGGTTTAATTCTGCTGCAGCCTGCTGCCAGAGCTGTGAAATCTTTCAAGGCTGTGTCTCACTCACCGATGCCATGGGGTAGACGGGAACGTAAGCTGTGCACGGCTGCAGCTGAAGCGGGTAGCCCGGGTGGAGGTATCCCACAGGAGGGTGCGCCATGGTGCCTCCCGGAGCCTGGGTCTGGACAGTGTAGCCCTGCGGGGCTCCCGGAGGCCCCATCGGGGCACACTGGAACTGAGTTTCTTGGAGGTATCCCTCTGAACCCGGAGGAGGAGGCGGAGGAGGGTAGTTGGGCTGGGTGCCCGGCGCGGGAGGCATGTTGGGGTGCTGGGGCATGTTGGGGTCCTGTGGGCCGGGCAGGTACGGAGGAGGCTGCATGGTCTGACGGCCAGAGTCATCGAGCCCTGAGAGTGGAAGAGGGAGGAAAGATGAGGAAAGGTAGGTGAGCAGTCAGAAATAGACAAGGCAGAGGAAGAACAATAAAAGAAACAGATGTAAGAGCGAGAGCGTGTTATCTAACTCGAGCACGGCTACACGTGTGTTTGCATGTTGGCTCTAATATGTCTTATTTCACTGCCGAGGAGGAGAGAAAAAAACAATTACACGGAGCACAGCTCTTCAGCAAGACTTAAAAAAGCAGCTACAAAGCCTGACATTTCCAACCTGCGCAGGCTAATGATGACAGTGATTGGCATTTACACTGCCGGCAAAGGAAAAGAAGAAAGGCCTTTTTCTCTGCTTATCCTTCACAAAGAAGTTTATTAGCAGCAGAAATTTGGCATTTCAGGTGTCGAGAAACACGTCCCGAAGCATCTGTCTGCTTCTGGACGTCTGAACACTTTAATGCTCACACCTCTGCTCCCTTTGTGTTTGCTTAACACTGAAAACAACTGAGAGGGTGTTGCGTTGTCGAAGCGGGGAGGTGGCTGAGATAATCCAAGTTGACAGGGACATGAGGAGGAAGAAAAGGAGAAAAAAAAAAGAATGGAGATGGATGGAGGAATAGAAGAGGGAGGATTTGATGAGACATGAAGAAGGAGAGCAGGAGGCAGTGTCAGCGAGCGGGAGAGAAGCTGGGTGATGAGGGATGACGACTTGTGCGCTCGGGGGACCGGTTTTACGTAAGAGGCCCCAACCCTGTCACAAGCAGGAAGTGGACCAGAAAGAGACAGAGGGGAAAGGAGCGAGCGCGAGGAGGAAGACACCTTTGAAAGGTCATCACGTGATGAGCAGAAAATATATCAGAGTGTGTGTGTGTGCGCAGCATCTTTGGCAATTATAACTTGAATTCCATATAAAATAACATGAGACGTCACATTATTTTCTTCTTTATGATAAAGATCTTAATAGCGCAACGACCTGCATCCAGATGAGAGAAATAAAACTGTGGGCACACTCAAGCCGAGCAGTTAATTTAATCGCTCGTCAATACTCTGCAAAATGCAATCACGCGCAGTGTTTTGTCATCACTTCAACAACAGATTTAAGCTAAAATACACATTTTCTTCTGTTATTTCACTGAATAAATAATGATAATGTTTCTTTTTAATTAAATCTCTTCCATTTTCTGCCTTAATGTTTGAATTCTGTCCAGGAATAGATCACTGTCTTAAGCAAGTTGTCTGCTACTGATCCAATTCTAGCCATCATTATAGATCAATAGTTTTTTAATCAAATACATATTGATTTTCCCCCTTTCCATTAAACTGTAATGCTTAAACATTAAAGGGACAGTTCACCTCAAAATCAAATGTAGATCTAATTTATCCATCTCAGTTGTTTTGGCACGTGCTGCCCAGTTTTTTAAGGGATCAGGTGCAGAAATGCTCCTCTTCTCTTGGATATAATGGAAGTAAAGTACTGCCTTGTGGTACTCAACATGCTAAAAAAAACAGCCTGTATTGGGAAAAACCCAGCAGCAGCACCTCTTCACAGAAATAATGACCAGGTTACTCAAAAAGAAAATCTTGATGTGAGCAGTTTCATGCGGAAACTCCCAAACTACTCCAGCCAGCTGCATGAAAGTGTCAGCCTGTCCAGGCAAGGCTCGTGACAGAGTGACAGCATTTAAACATTCATGGCTTCCTCTCTCAGATCAGCTGTAACGTCTCACAGCTCAGCAGCCATCTTGAAACATCCCTGGACTCTTGCTTGGCCAGTAAAGTTTAAATTTGCCTTAATCTCAGTGATCACTGGGACATAAAACAGTTGAATCTGTAGCATCCATCTATCTTCCACTTGGTTGCATTTTATTCCAAGTAAAGTGAGCATTTCTGAGCTGGTTTGGTGCCGATATCATAAAAAGTCACACTAAAAACAGCTGAGATCAATAAACAGCAGGTTAAGGCCCGAGGTAGGATATGTCTGATTTGGGGTAAAGTGTCCCTTTAAGGTCGCAGTCAATCTGCAGCGCCCACAGCTGCAGATTTTACTGACCAGAAGCCGTCAAACACACCTAATCAGAAATATTGATTTTCTCTGTTGAGTTACAACCTGAGACATTTTGAGCTGTGGGAAAAGCTCAGGTGTGACTGGCCACGTTAATGTTTGATGATTCACCCAGAAGCATGCACAGAGCTGTGGCAGTGGCACACCTGAATGTGATGCTGCCCTCGAGTTAGAACTAAAACCGAGTCCGTCTGTCATCAGCAAAATGCCTGTAATAGTCTCTTCTTGAGGCATTTGCTACTTAGAAGCTTGGAACAGTTAACGAATACCTGTACATCCATTTAGCTGAACACATTAACGTCCCTGCTGTATTTTAATGGTTTTGCATTCCCATGAGTGTCTTCTGAGCATCAGCAGATGTCCATCCATTGTTTAATTATAGCCTCTCAGATCTGATTAAAGCACAAGACAGCGGTCACGTTTACAGCCGGATCCACATTATGCTCTTCACACCTCCTGAGGCAAGATCAGGTGTCATCGTCTACTTTGTTTTACTGTTTATTTGAATATTTTTAAGAGGAAAGATGCAGTTCACCAGCAACATCAGTAACTGGTGCTTCAAATTCTAAAATATTAGAAAGTGGAAGGATTAAAGTGTGTGTATGTCTGTGGAAGAGAGGCTCGGGTTCACGAGCAATAAATGGTCGTTAAAGGCGTGCACGCGCAAAGGACACCCACATCCTGTCTATAGTCAGGAGAGATGTACGTAGGCCCGTGCGTAATGATGTGAGACATATATAACAGAGGGGAGGAAAAATAGGGAACAGGGAGTCCAGGAAGGATGTGAAAGCTCACTTCAGTGAAGAAAATCTGAACATGAAAACAAACTAAATGTAAAAGAAATAAATTCAGCAGATACACACAGAAAGTCTGATGATATTAGTTTAAAGTCTCCACGGCCCTGCGGTTATTTTTTCCAACCCCCACCAAAGCTGCACCCACACAGCGGTGCATCATCTTGTAGACACAGCAGAAGCAAAAGCGGATGGAGAGGTTGACAAGGGGGCAGCTGGGAAAAGCGCAGATGACAGCAAACTAGAAAAAACCAAAACACACACACATATATATATAGGCCGATGCCCTGGATCTGCCTTCGTGCTTCAGACAATTAAAACGCCTCACCGTGCTTTTCTGACGACATGCTTTCAGATCTTCTGTCCGCCTCCTTTGATTGGATCTATTTTCTTTTCCTTTACTCCAGTTGGTGGTGAAAATCCTCCTTCAAGTGCGCGATGATGCAGACTTTTAATCCAAACGTGTGCAGCCCATCCTCAGGATGTTTTCATCTTTATTTCTTTAGCGGCAGTAACAACTTGAGGTGTTTTTTCTTCTTCCTTTGTTGCTTTAAACCCGGCTCTGTCACCGCGCACAGCTCCGTTCAGCTCCCCCTCCTCTCCTCTCCTCTCTGTGCGGGCAGGGCAGTCTAATAATGTTTCTCCGCTAACGCGTCGCTGTACATTGAATTAATGAGACACAAAGCTATCGCTGTCTTAAAGCGACAGCTCGGACTCGGGCAGCGCGCACAGACAGCAGGCTGGAACATCCCATTACAGCTCAACAAACGAGGCAGTCTCTGAATTGGATGGATCTCTCTCACCGCCCTCCCTCACACATCTTGTCCTCACATGATGACAGATTTGTAGTTAAGAAACCCAGAAGAATAGACCCATGCAAACAAACAAACAAAGGCAGGCTTTGAATAGAGATTTTTTTTATTACTGTACAATAAATTACAATGCAGCCCCCAACCCCCACCTCACAGTCTGCACTTTGGTCTGTTTGATTAAAACAAGTCCCTCCATCCTGCTAAGAATTTATATGTAAACATCAACATGTTTTGTAGGCACATTCAGCTCCAAACATGTGAAGACACTCTTGCCTCAATTATCTCCTCCCTGTACATCTCCCTCACCCCTCCACCTCAAAGAAAGCACTTGGCTTCAGGCACACCTCCCCCCTCCTGCCACCTTTCAGTGGGTGTACAGGGAGGCAGTGAAGACAATGTCCCTGCGGATGGCCAAGGAGGCCTTCTCCATCTTGCTCCCCAGGACAGAGTCTCCCACGATGCGGGCGGCCTGCCTCACCTCCTTCAGCACCTCGTCCAGGCGTTGGATGCAGCGGACCACCGTGCCCTCCTGGACGTCCGTGAGCTGGGCGATCTCTGCGAAGGGCTGGGACGGGACAGAGGAGGTGGTGAGTGACGAAGAGGAAACTTTAACAGCACGAATCACATCTTAAGTTTATCCATTCATAAAGTAAAGAAAGGAGACAGTTTCTATGGTAACATTCTGGTACTCCAGGATACTCTGTCTGGGGTGACATAAAGTGATAAACTCATTATATTTTGTAACATTAAATTGCATGTGATGAATAAAAACATGATTAGATTTGCAGGCAGCTTTAAAAAAAACAAAGAGCTTTTTAAGAACCACAAATCCTGATACCTGAAGCCAAAACTGAGAAGTTAGTGTTTACATTCTCATGATTGTTCAGAACATGCAGTTTGAGTAATCACACTACTTGTCTTCTAATCTTTGTCCTTATTTGCAACTGAATGATCGGGCTTGTTTTTGAGCTTTACTTTTCTTTTGGCAAGTACAAAGACCTGCAAAAATAAACCAGTGATGCTGTTTAACCGCTCTGCAGATCAGAAAAACAACAACAGAGTTTAAAACAATTTTCATATAAGAAGAAATCATCTTGGGTTTTTCTGAGTAAAGAAGTAAAGCTCAGAGGACAAAAGTGGAGTCAACATTTCAAAGAAATAGAGTAGTATCTACATTATAGCAGCAACTGATGGAGAGGAAATGCTACATGTAATGGGGGGGGGGGGGTGTAAGAATATTTCTGAGGTTGCGTATGTTGAGAAGACAACAGTTAATTTCTTAAGATTTGATAACACTTATTGTCAACACCCAGAATTGAAAGCAAGTCTGAATCTGCAAACAGCCATGTTGGAGTAAATATAAATGTCTTTTGGCTCTAACCTGGGACTGTAGATTTCAGGGAGTGTATTAATTTGGTAACTGCCAAAATTACTGGGTCATGTATTTGTTTAAAATCTTGTTAGCAGCCTGTAAGAAATCCATCACAAAGAAATGACAAAAACTGGATCCACCAACGCAAGACGAATGGCAGTTATGAAACTGAGTCACATGATAAGACTTCAGGAGGAACAGTGTTGAGAAAAATGGAAGAAAGAGGCCAAATCCAGGTGTCAATGACAGGTAATAGGAACAAATGATAGTATTTTTTTTTTTATTCCTTTTTGCTTTAAAGGGTTAAAAATAAATAAATAATCTTATAAATATCACCAGTCCCAGTAACAGCAGGGATTAAAGTGTAATCTCTGTCATCTGGCACTCAGTGTTGTCTTAATCTGGATTCTTCCCTCCTGTTTGGGGCTAAATGTGCTCATCAGGTAGGCAGAGCTGGTGGATTAATATTAATATGCGTTACACTTTCTCGTCTCAGCAGAGGAACAGCACATCTGTGACCCGATGACTTGTTAGGTGGATTTAAGAGGATCACGCTCACCTCTGCTCCGAGAGCCCCAGCAGACTGAAAACTGCTTTTACTTCCTCTGTTCTCAGTGAAGTCATTCCCACACATTCTTAGACACACTTCCTCTCACCAAAAGGTGTGACTGGGGTCAAATAAAGCCCAACAAAGTGTTAAACCTCACCATTCCCCTGGCCCAGCAGTAAACCACCTCTGTGAGGCCAAACTTGAACTGGCCTACAAACTCCTCAGCCGTCTGCGGTATCCCACACTCCCGCTGCAGTTCTCCGATGCGCTGAGCCACCGACTTCACCTGCTCGATGCCCTGGTAGAGAAAAAGGACAATATCGGGATGCTGAGTTTAGCTGGTGGCCGGATTTGATCATGTAGGTACAAGTGACTCGCTCTCCCGCCTCTCAGTGTGGACATTATGAACCTGCTTTACAAACCGCGTCGCTGTACTTCTGCTCTTCTAGTGTCTGCACTGCTACTTAAGTCATCACTAATTCAGGCTGCCATAAAGCTCCTTCGTGTTTAAGCAAAAGACTCGGCGAGTGATTTCAAAGTGAGGGAGTGACTGGGGTGAGTCAGGTGACGTGCCCTCGCCGTCCTTCCTGCGGGACGTTGTTCATCAAATGTGCACAGTGTCACGTGATGTGAGTGTTTGTGTGTGAGTGAGTGATAAGGAAAAAAAACTCCTCTGCCTCCTCACCTCCTGCAGCGTGTTGGTGATGTGCGGCTCCACTTGGGTGTTCTGAGTGAAGACCAGACAGGACAGCAGGGCGGCGCTCTCCTCGGGCGCCAGCGGGCTCAGGACGTTCTCGAACAGAAGCTCCGTCAGCAGCAGCTCGTGGCTGCTGATCTGACAGGCTACGCGGCCTTTCAGCTGCACTGCCCCGCCGCTGTCGATGTACTGGAGGGACTGAAGGACCTGAGGGAGGCCGGCGAGGAAAATAAACCTCTGAGTTTGTTTATTTTTGTGGAGTTTTGAAGGAAAAAGTGCTACTAAAACCTGGGAAACTATGCTAACAGATAAAAAATGTCAAGCATTCAACAACTTGAGTCCAGACTGAAAAATCTCACTGATATGAAATTTGAGGCGTAAGAAGAAATGTGGAGGGATTGCACTAGCTGTGACTGAAAGGTGGTGCAATCCCAGACATTTTACTGCAAAGGGAGCCTGAGGGAGTTCCTTATTGGTTCAATGTCCTGATGAGGATGACTGGATCCTCCATCACCTGACAAAGAGCTCATGCAAATGGCCGAGTGTGTGCACCATTACTGAACGTGCAGCTGAACGCTTTGAGCTCGTTTACTGCCTCAAACCAGCTCTTTAATATATATAATACTTAGGGCTGTCCCACATTTCTTTGGCAAGCAAGTTGCTGGTTCGATTCCAGATGTGCTGGTTCGATTCCACCTGTGGAGCCAAAAGTAGCATTGTATAACATTTGTACTTTGATTTACTGATTCAACTGTTGGGATCATATTCTGTGATGAGGCGGTGAATCTTTGTCACTTTTAAATAATTTTTTTCCTCAAGCGCCACCTAGAGGATGAATTTTGCTTCTCTTGTGACAGCACAGTGGGTAGAGTCTGCTTTAAGTGCTGAATAGCAAACATATGCATGTTAATACTAAATTCTATAATGGCAAAAATAAACAGCTTGTTAGCATCACTGTTAGCATAAGGTCATTTTTAAATATTAGCTCCTTTCTTTGTCTCTAAATTAAATATTTGTAAATTTTTTTCACCCATTTTAATGCTTTTATTAGAGACATAATCAGCAGAGAAAGACAAACGCAGCACAGATCCCATCTGGACTCAATCGAGGACAATGTAGCAAACTTCTGATGTCTTGGGAATTATTGAGATTATCAAAAACCTCATTTAAGCAAACTCTGACTTTTGGGAAATTGTGATGGGAACTTTTTTTTATGTCTAAAGGTATTATAAATTCAATAATTCATAGACCTACGATCACACAGGAAGATGACGAAGAGGAAAATATTCCGATCTGAGAAGCAACCGAGAGGTCTTTACACTTTTTTTTTACTCAGTAAATGACTGACTGATAAAAATAGCCGGTGATTCATTTTTCTGCCAACGGACAGAAACGCGTCAGGATAAAGACTCTCATCCAAACCTTGATCCTCTGGTGGTATTCTGGCAGCAGAGTCAGAGACTGGTCCGACACAAGGAAGAGGAGCTGGTCCAGCTCTTCCTGCAGGCTCATCCTCTCCTTAATCCGAGCAAACTGACACACACAGACACACAGGATACTCAATTTGAGAAATGAAACAGCAGAACTTGGCCTAAATCCAGTGAATTCAACAGAGAAGAAGATAATAAAAAACTTCTGTACTCTCATTAACGCATCTTTAGCTAACGCAGCTTTAAACCACTGAGGACGATCTCCACACCGCCAATTTTTATTACCCACAAGGTTGAATAAAGACATAAGGAAGTGTGAATGTGCAGTGATAACAGGAGACACTGATACTGCAAGTAAGAGCTTGTTATCTTGCAGAGTAATGAGAGAGAGTGTGTGTGTGTGTGTGTGTGTGTGTGTATTGGTGGCTCAAATAACACGCTGTGCCTGTGAGACAGTGATGAGCTGCAGCTATGAGCCTATATGGGTAATTATAGAAGCAGTCAGCTCAGATTCTTGCATCTTATCTCCCCAATGAAGCTGCCAGGAAGACAGGAGAGACGGCACAGGAGCAGAGATCTGGTTTTTGAGTTTGATGTTATTATTGTGAAATTAGAACAGGGGGGAAAAATTGGAAGGATAAAAAGAAACTGGCGGTGTTGTGAGAAGGGAGAAACGAGAGACGCTATCAAGGAGGGGGGCCGGTCTTATGTAAGGATGTTAATTAGCTGCATAGATGTGTAACTGCTGCACAAAATAAATGTGATTTTCTTTCTTTATGAGCAAACACTCGGGCTGAGACACTTTTCTCATTGCAGGATATTTTAAAAACTGTCGCGCGCACACGCACACACACAGACACACACCTGCTCTGCGAACATGGGTGAGTGGATGCAGTTGAAATCTCTGAGGCTGTCTTGCAGCACACGGAGCCTCATGTTGGCCTCCACCACATCAACGCTCTTCAGCTGGAGGTCATTGACGGGGTCAAGGGTTGCTATGCCACCAGGGTTAGCCTCTGCCAATCGAAGCAGCTCCTGTGTCGCCGTGGAGATGGCTTGACCAGGAGGGTCAAGCCTAAAGGACAAAGGGAAGTGATGAAGATTTTTAGCTTGACAGTGTAGACTGATCTGAGAAATACAAGAAAATGGCAACAACAACAAAAAAGGCCAGATATTTTTAAACTATAGCAGTGACAAAAAAGAAAAGGTGGCAATCCATCTGGTAGAGTGATGAGGCCCTTTTCATTTCTCCCTGTAAACCCTGTCAATATCTGTACTGTCGCTTTCATAAGAGAACAAAAAACACAGTAAAAACCAGCTAAAAATAAAAGAAAATACAAAAGAAAATCAATAAAGATATGTAATTATGAAGCACAACCAGCAACAGAATTAGACAAATGTATATATTTTCACCTCCTACTTCATTAGGTACACCTATTCAGCTACATATTACATGCCAACATTTAATCAGCCAATCACATGGCAGACATTCAGTGGAATTAGGTATGTAGACATGGTCAAGACAACCTGCTGAAGTTCAAACTAAGCATCAGAATGAGGAAGAAATGTGATTAAAGTGATTTTGAACGTGACATGGTTGTTGGTTGAAGTATTTCAGAACTGCTGGTCTCCCAGGACTTTCCCACACAACCATTTGTAGGCGGATAGAAAGGCAACAGTAACTAAAATAACCACTAACTACAACCAAAGTATGCAGAAGAGCACCTATGAATGGGCAACTTATTAAAACCTCGGAGCAGGTGACAAACTGAGGTTACAATTCAACCAGGAAAAATGTTGCCTGGTATAATGAGTCTTGATTCTTCCTGCAACATTCACATAGTCGGGTCAGAATTTGGGGTATATAACATGAAAGCATGTGAGAGATATTTTCTTGGCACATTTTTGGCTTCTTAGCACCAACTAAACATTGTTGCTGATCATGGTGATCCCTTATGACCCATCTTCTGATGGCAGTATAACACGCCGTTTCACGCTGTTGAAATAGGATCCTCATTAGAAAAATAAATAAAGTTCTTAAATCACGACAAAGACAACAAATGCATACTTGAATCGTGGCTGTTGCCTCTTGTTGTAATTATCGATGATCCTTTCTGGAATCACTTTGAGGGTTTTCACCGTGATGGCTGAGATGTCCTGAAGCTTCAACTTCTGCACCGTGTGGCTGCAGGGGCCTGATGAACGTTAAAGGCAAAACAGAAAATTAATTACATCAACTAATTGAAAAGTGGTTCGTGAAAGCGATCACACAGAGCTGGCTAGCATCTGCAGCTAACCCCACCTCCTCACCTTCAGGTATGAAGAGAGACGTGTTGTGGAGGTGAGGCAGAGCGGCGTTGTCGTTGCCTTTTCCTTCCTCGTTGCCCTTCTCACAGATGATGAGGGCTGTGAAGGTGCGGTTCACAGAGGCACTGGACACCTGACGCACAGAGAAAAGTCAGAGAACGATACGGGAGCAAGGACACTGTACACTGTTCACACATGAGGGAGATCTGTGGCAATCCAAACACATGCAGGTTGGGTGACGCAGAAACTCTACACCACCCTCTGCTGAGAATGAGCGTCTGGATGCATTTCCTCTTTTACTGGTGACCCGTTCAGCTTTTATGTCACCTGTCTCACCAGTGAGACCAGAGGCTGGGCACAGAGCTCATATGGAGACTTGTTCAGCTCAACATCGCCGACAATATTATTTAAGAAAAAAATCTTCTTTGTGACTCTGTATCACTTTCTGATTGTCTCACTGTCCATAACATTTTCCCATTTTCCTTTTGCCACGATGTTCATCAACTAATTCCTCCACTTTAGCCCAGAGTTGATCTAATAGGCAGTAGCCACTGTCAACAGAGAGCAAACTCAGCACATAGGATACGGTCCGTACATGGTTCACAAAACACGGGTATTTCAAAGAACAGACCCTCAGCCTTAATTTGAGCAGATAAAACAAAAGTAATGTACTGACTTTGAACATCTAAGCACCAAAGCAACCTATAAATAACACAAACTTCATTAGAAAAAAAACAACAGAGCTGAAGAGCCTGATTAATAGTTCCGTTTTATTTATTCTTTTTAGGCAAAACAACGTCTTTGGTACCAATTTTTTAAATTTTATTTGTGTGAGCAAAGAATTTGAAACCAGATGATTTTAGGTTATTGTTTACTTTCTGTGTATTCATCTCACTGGAGGAATTAACGACAATGAAACATGCATCAAACTAGCAACTTTCACTTTTCGCTCAATAATCAGCCATTTTTTAATCCTAGTTTGCATTTTTATACAAAATCTGATTATTTATTTCACTTGTCAATTGCCACTGTTACATAATTCTACACAAATAAGCTATTCTTTTCTTTATGAAATAAATCCTATGTAAGATTTAGCCCCTCTTTAGGTTTTTATCTTTTGCACAGCACAATCAGGTAAGTGTCTGATTGCTCATGCATCCACAGTCACACAAAACCGTCTTCATCCACAAGTAGTATCTGCTCTGAAACAGATAATATGACCCCAAATAGTCCTGGTGTCACAGAATAGCTGTGGTTGGGTGTCACACTGAATATACACCTACCTGTAGGATAACTCCTAAGGCGTTGAGATGCTGTTTGTTGTTAACTACAATGACTCGACCCACTGAGAGAGCCTTGAGCCCATTCACAGACTCCAGAATAGCGTGCTGAGATTGAGACGGGGAGGAAATGATAAAGGTAAACAAGCAGCTGATTAAAGCTGTATGAATGTAATCGTGATTCTGAATATGTGCGAGTTTACCTGGACTGCTTCTGTGGTTTTCTTCAGCTCGGTGACCGTGTGGTAGTAAGGCAACAGGTCAGAGAGCTGGCCCTCTGTGTCCACGGAGGGCACAGCGGACAACATCTGCTTCAGCTGGCTGATCCTCTTCTCGTGGGTCTGCAGCAGCAGCAGCAAGACAGATGAAAAAGAAACATTTCTCAGCTGCTCTTAGACAGGAAACATGTTACAGAGCAACAATTCAATGAAGCTGTAAATGTTACCTGAGTATCTCTGTGGCTTTCAGAGAAGCTCCTCCTCATCATGTCGGTCACACGGAGGGCTTCGACTCGCAGCAGGTTGAGGATCATGGTGTAAGTCAGTCTGAACTGGGACTGGAGAAGGGTGGGCTTACCCTGAGGGAGACACACAGGAAGAAGAGTCAGCACAGAAATGGGATGCAAACCATTTTCTAAAGCTAGAAAATCAAAACTGCTCTGATTCCAATTCATCTACTGACGCCACTGATTTCTTTTTTAAAGCATAACACTTTGTAATTGCTTACAGCCACACCACCCAGCGTATGCCTGATCTCACCCCAGCAGATTTTGTATTTACTTGGGTTATCTTAGCCTAATATTAGGATTTGTTTAATGATATGAAACATATGCAAAAAAGAAACTAACAAACCAACAAATATAGGAAAGAGGAAAATACTTTTTCACAGCACTGTACATCTCAAAAATTAATATCAGCCTTGAAAGTCCAGAAATATTGTGAAAAAAAGACCACAGCCTATTTAATTTTGCACCATCTGTAGAAGAGGAGGCTCTGGCTTTCTACATTTACAAAAGAAAGTAAAGCATCCATGAAAGAAAAAAGGATAAAAAACACAATTTGTGTTTCAGTTCCACACTGAACCCAAAGCAGTGCTTTTCAAACTGGCACAGAGGGAGACTGTGTTAAAATAGCCCACTCAACTGTGTAATTAAATGTTAAATGAATAACGGAGCGTGCAACACCTTCCTTGAATCACAGCCAAAATAAACAAGCGGTGCAGCTTTGCTTTAGATGTGGAGAGATGGGTACCGAGAGACTTGAGTGGAACGATGTATAAACCCACGCGGCAGGTAGATGTTATGAAATGAAACCCTGCTGCGGCCCTCACCAGCATCATGACGTGCAGATCCGCCATCTCGTGAACGCCGGCTTTACACAGAATGATCACAGTGCCCGTGGCGTCCAAACCTCTCCGGCCCGCTCTGCCCGCCATCTGAATATACTCACCTAAAAATATGGTTCATGGCATGAGCACAGGTCTCAAAATGCTTGTTTTTCCTCAGCTACAATTTATCCTCAAGGACTAGAAAGCATTAGTGATGGCGGCTGAGATGGAGAGTATCAAACCTGGCAGCAGATTTCGGAAGCCGGTTCCATCATGTTTCCTGATGCTGTCGAACACCACGGTCCTGGCGGGCATGTTCACTCCCATCGCAAAGGTCTCGGTGGCAAACAGCACCTGGGAGAGGAAGGGAAGATGCAGACAGCTGGTAGAGCTATTTTTATTTGCAAATGAAGGTGAGTGTAGCAAATAGGTGGGGTTGCAGCACAAAATTGTCTCTTTTTCCTCTGATCTCATTCTTCCAAAGAGAAAACAAGCCCTGTAGCTACATCTCATCCAAGATTCAGCCTGCAGGCTCACTAACCATCATCCGCTTTTCTGACCACAGCTATTACAGAGAAATTCCAAGTCATTTCCATCAAATACTTCCCCACCTGATCATCACAGATTTGCTTGAGAAAACAAATTCCAAGAAAAAGACGCACTTGATATTAAGATACATATTTGTTTTCACAGAATTCTCTGATTCGCTAATTGTGCATAACTTTAGTTTTTTCCTCACTGCAGCGTTACTGACGATATTAGTGCAGGTGGTTACACCACAGATTAACATCTGCACCCCATGAGACCATTAATACTTATGTATTAAGTGTGGTGCATTGCTCCCTCTGCCACAATAATCTCAATAACATCCTCTAGTGTGTGTTGCACCAATATTTTCAAAAGCATGATTTCAAACACAGCTGTGGTCCAAGCCACATTAGCATCATAGCTTTGTTTCAACTTCCAGTCACGCTCACCTTTACGAGGCCTCTGGAAAAAAGCATCTCAATGACCTCCTTCAGGATTGGCAGGATCCCGCTGTGATGGACTGCGATTCCTCTCTTCAACAGGTCTCTCATGAGCAAGATCTAAAAGAAGACCCCAATGACAAGTTTAATGTTACATTAACATGTTCTATTGTGGGCAAAACACCATAAATCTTTGACTGGAAGTCAGTTTAAGTGTGCTGCAAATTAAGCCGCTGTTTAAGAAAAGTCTAAAATCCTAAAATGCACAAAGAATCAGTCATTTTCAAATTAAAATTTATTGTATTTACGGAAATAAATTAATTATGCATATTCTTTCATGTCCATGTTGAGTGTATGTAAACTAACGACGTCTGTGCATATGCTGCAGTGAAACTGCACACCAGAATAGCAAATCTTTTTATATGCCTTCATTATTATGATGAATATATTGTACCTAGGGGAGCTTTTTGTTCCAGATGATTATTAAATACTCATATAAAAGAAGAAATTATCATTCATCACAATTCAGAAAGCAGCCTGTATTAACAGTCTGGGGGAGAGGAAAAGCAGGGCCCCTGCTGACTGCTCGTTACCTGAGGCAGCTGCCGGTCTGCTCCTCGGAGGCGAGTGAGACTTTTCTGGAAGAAAGAGTGAATTTCCGCCTTCTCTATGGAGGTGGTTAGGTCCATGGAGTCCAGCGAGCGGGCGTTCTCGTCACAGCGTGTTCGAGAAAAGGTGAACGCAACCACCGGGGTCTGCTGCCGCTGGGACAGGAAGTGCAGCAGGGTGAGCCACACTGATCGGTCCTGTGGGGTGAAGCAAATAATAAAAAAATAGGGAGATGGATGAAAACAGGAAATAAGAGGATGACTTGGAGAGAAATCAAAAGGCAAAATAGTGACAAAAGAGAATTACCTGACTAGCGGTGGTGTTTTGAGAGGTGTTTTTTGTGCCAAATGACTGAGCATGTTTGCTGGTGCGCTCCTTCTTAGCATCAACGGCTGCGTAGTATCTGAACAAGAAACACAACTTCCTCTTTGAGAAACAACTTCAAGAAATTATTAACTAGGGAAGCACCACGCGGCGAAGCTGTACCCTTTAGTGAGGAAGTTTCCTGTAGCATCCACCAGCAGGAACATCTCTTTCTGAGTCTTGGTGCTGTTCCCCGTGTACAGATAATGCTCCAAGGGCACGGGTCTCTTTAGTGTGCTGATCACATAAATGTGCCTCTTCTTAATACGACTGGAGTAAAAAAAAAACAAAAAACAATAATAAGGGCGAGACAGAGAAATGCAATTAATGGCGGAAGCTGAAGTCTTGCTTTGAATCGTTTTGTGCGAGAGCAGATTTCTAAAGGAGAATTACCGACTGCAGCCACTGTCACCACTCCACAATTAGCTCTCTAATGCTCAGTGGCTGCTGTCAGCGTGGTGCACCTACCCGATCCACTCACTGAACTCCAGAGCGTTTGGCACTGTGGCGCTGAGGAGAATGATACTGACGTGATCGGGAAGCATAATCAGAACCTCCTCCCACACAACCCCTCTCTGAGGAAAGCAAACACGAGAGGAAAGTCAATTAACCTCGAAAATCAGCTGGAAAAAAATGAATCCGTGGGAGCGCTCCCTGACCTCAGCGTCGTTGATGTAGTGAACCTCGTCGAAGATCACCCACTCCAAGTCCCTGATGACCTCTGAACCGTTGTAAAGCATAGACCTGAGAGGGGAGAGGACGGAGCAATCTAGAAACTTTACTCTACTGAATACGTTGCTTCTAATATATACAACAAACAGTCCGAGCACCTGAGGATCTCAGTGGTCATGATGAGGCAGGACGACTCAGGACTGAGCTGGACGTCGCCCGTAAGGAGTCCAACGTCCCCAAATGTGTTTTTAAAGTCTCTGAACTTCTGATTGGACAGAGCCTTGATAGGAGATGTGTAGATGGTCCTTTAAAAACACAAGAAAGAGAGAGAGAGAGGAAAATAAACCTCTAATAAACCTCTGCAAAGAAAAAACACTTTAATCTGGATGTTATAGGTCTAATTATGTATTAAATATATATATTAGAAGACTACAGACTGTGAAGTCTAATAATGCCAAACAAGAACAAAATAATGACATTAAAAACTTTATGTTCGACCACAACACTAAACAGCTGTTTACCCGTTATACAAAACCTGTTACTTGCCTCACTGTCAGGTAACAGATGATAACAACAAGCAGTAACAGACTTCAGATTAAAGGGTTACATATGTTAAATGTATCGATTCCTGCATTAAGTATAGAAAAATTAAAAAACAAACACCAGTCGATAAATATAAGTCACCAAGTATCAGCCATCCATTGGATAGGAAGGAAAACAGTGTAAATGTTTGGAAACGCAAAGTATTTGACTTTTGTGCCACCTAGTGGTTGTGTCAGAATAACAAAGACTGTGAAAGTGCCAACAAAAGCTGCTTTTATTCTGGGGTGTAATATTTATTTATTTGAATCTAAGTCATGTTAATCATCTGCCACAGAACAGTTTGAAGTAAACCTTAAATAAGAAACTTAGCCATAATATAACCACTCTATCATTACCTAATGGTGAGACTCCTGCTATTAACTCATTCACTGCCAGCCATTGGCAGTGAATGAGTTAAACCCATTGACTCATTCACTGCAATTGACGGCTATAGACGTCAATGGCAGTGAATGAGTTAAAATATTAAAAGTAAGTTTTTACTATTTATTTTATGATTTAGTTATGTCACTTTAATCTGTCTGTGTTTGTTTACTGTCCTCAAAGCTACATGATCGGGAGTCAAATGTCAGCAGTGGCTCAGGTGACATCGTGAATTGTGAATCTCAAGTGAATCGTCCGTATGATTAAAAGTACTGTTTTATTTATATATTATTATTGTATATTATAATTTAAAATGTCGCAGCAGAGCATTTCCAGCTTGTTCCATTCTTTACTGGGGATTTATGTACTTTCATTTTAAGTACATGAATTAAGTTCATCTTGTCTTCTTTCTTCCTGGTGTAGAGATATCAGTGGTTTTGTAACGTATTCATTTGTATTCGTATTTAAAAAGTATTTATATAGTGCTTTTTTATTCCTATGAAGCACATGTTTTACACATGTAGAACTTTCATCAGGAGCAATTTGGGGTTCAGTATCTGGCCCAATGATGTGACATGTGGAGCTGGGGATCAAACCACCTTCGGCAGACAACTATGTGAGCTGTGAGTCACAGCTGTCTCGTGTCATTAGTGTTTCTTGCTTCTTTTCCAGCCTTGGAGACAAGAACAACCTCTGTCTTACAGCTTGTACTGAAAAAGGGTTTAGCTCACCTCTGAGCTGTGCACAAATACACACCTCGTCATGTGTTTCTGTGAGAGAGCGATGGCGTACTCGGCCACCACTGTTTTTCCAGCAGACGTGTGCGCGGCCACAAACACGGAGTCGTGAGCTTCCAGCCTCAGCACGGCCTGCTTCTGGAAAACATCGAGCTCAAAAGGCCACTGCAGCAGAGAAACAGGAAAAAAAGAAAAAGGTTTTCACTTAACAGCTCACCACATGCCGTGTTCAGAGAAGCAACAGAGAGAGGTGAAAATATCAAAATAAGACAAATGGATTTTATTTTTTTTTATGTTGAACCCAAACCTTGAAAGCTGGGTTTGGGATGCGTTTGTGGAAGTCATCGCAGGGTGATGTTATATTCACAGGAATGGCCCATTTCTTGTTTTCCTCTGTGTTCTCTTTTAGCTTTGATTTCTCTTCTTTTCCTTTCTCTGGAGGAGACGAGGATGACGCAGCATCCTGCAGGCAGAGGAGAAGGAAACAAAGCTGTTCATATTTAGCAACACTCGACAGTTAACTCACATCAATTTTCTTTTATTTTAATGTCTGTTTCCTGCTATGCGAATAGCAGCATTTATTTTTACAAATTCTGCACTGGAAAAAAACTGAATTAAATTCAGAACTAAATACTGAAAATAGCTTTATCAACACCACAATTAAAGGATGAATGCAGGAGAGAAGGATTTCCAGATTTTACCTCTCGTCTTTTCTTTCTGCATCTATGACAACAAAGAACTGCAACTCACTGAGCACCACAAGCTCATGTACATTAGCCTCTGGGCTAAATCTAGTTGGACAGTCATGGTCTTTAAAATTAACTTCTAGGGAGAGAAATGTGATGGTGGGCAGTAGTGTTAGGTATATTATAGGAATATTATACTGTACTAAACAACCGTGCTCCTGACTATCTCACCGACCTCCTCAGTCTCTATACTCCCAGCCGTTCTTTACGATCATCTGGTCAGTTACTTCTGGCCCAGCCCGGGCACCGTCTGAAGACTAGGGGTGATCGTGCCTTTGCCTCAGTAGCACCAAACCTATGGAATACTCTTCCTGCTATCATTCGTGCCTCTGACTCCATTCGGTCCTTTAAAGCATGCTTGAAAACCTGGCTTTTCCGACATGCTGATTGTCACCGCTCATTAATTTCTGTATCGTTACTCATTTCTCTGGATTATCGTGAATTCTCCCTATCCCTACTTACTAATGCCTTTGTTTGTTTTTGCTATTTTACCTTGTTTTAATGACTTACTGTTCAGTGTAATCATTTTACTGTTTATTCCTTACTGTGAAGCACTTTGGTGTACTCCCTGGTTTTAAATGTGCTATATAAATAAAATTGCATTGTACTCGGTACAATTCAAAGAAAGAATAAAAGAACGCATTCATGCCTGATACCAAACTTGCTTCCCATATTTCAAATTTTTCATTCATTTTCAAACGGTCTGTGTTTGAATTCATCTTCAGGGTTTCTCCTTGTTTAAAACCGGCTTTTGAGGGTTGGTGATACACATGTAAGAGTATGTTACTCAACAGATCTCCATGTGTTTGAATCCATTTCAAGTTAATTGAGTAAATGGCACCTCTTACATTTTAGGTGAATCTCCTTTGGTGGAGAACTAAATTATGCTCAATGCATAAAAAACCCAACCTGTATATCAAAACTTTGTTTAAAGGTTGTCAGACGTCCACGTGACATCAGGCAGTATGTTTTTAAAAAAAGCAAATACGACATTCATTTGATTGTATAATGACTGTGGTCAAGAAACATATTTGCCCTTTACATGCATCTACATGTAAATGACATCTCTAAAAGTGTTATGTCTCACTGTGGGATGCACCGTGTTACTGTGGTAGAAGTTACGTTTGGTAGTACTGCTGCCTTGAGGAAGAAGGTTCTGGGTTCAGGTCTACTGGTTGGCTAACAGGCAACCACTTTTCTTTTTTCAATGTTTGTTCAAGATCTAAGTTTTCACCTTCGAACCAAACCTGAGCATTAAGATGTCGGGCAAAACTTCCTTTTCACTGAGTGTTTGCTGGGTGGGAACCATCTCAATACACAACACAGGCGAATTTGACCACATGTAAAACTTCTCCCATCATATTAACCTTCACATTTTTAATCGAGCTGTTTGCTATATTTACTTAAAGATATTGCACTAATATTTATCATTCACAGTCATTCATTTCAGGGAGTATAATCTGAAGAAAAGCATTTTACCAGATATCTGAAATAAAAGATGTACCTTGATGCCCAGGTCTTCAAGACTGTTTGTTCGTGGTAGTTTGGGGGCATCTTCACTTTCTTTGTCTTTCTCCTTCTCCTCAAGCTGCAAACCACTAATGCCTTCCACGGTAGACAGGAGCGACATGAGGTTGACCTCTGGCTTCGCTATTTTGGCATCTTCAGGATACAATTTTAAAAAGACAAAATCATTAATTTATCTACTTTTAGACCATGTAGTATTTTTTTTTTGTTGGGACAGTCTGAGTTCTAACCTTTGTCAGTAAAGTCCATCCCAGCTTTCAGTCCAGGGGCCACCTTCAGTAAAGCTATAAAAGAGTAATGACAAACTCAAACTCTAAGAGGTAAAATAATAAAATATGTTTGACTTTATTTTACGTTGATCCTGCTTAAAAGAGGGAAAAAAATCACCACTCTCAAAGTCAATTTCCTCCTCCAGCTCAGATTTCTTCTTGATTTGTTCAAGCGTCAGTTCCTCCATTCCTCCTGTGACAATAACAACAAGAATATTAATAGATAACAAAACTCCTCAGTTTCGACATCTGAACTAAAGAAAGATACAGGAAATCACTAAGAAAAAATGCTTTGAATGAATGAAAGAATCTCACCGGGGAGGAACGGGTAGTTGGTGTTGCTTCCTCGAAGGCTTTCAGAAGGAGGCCCAGGCTGGCGCTGCAATGACAGCGAGTTCTTTGCAGACAGGCCGGTGTTCTCCAGTAACACCTACAGGTGAAAAAAAGAAGAAGAAAGAATATAGACCCAAAATGAAATGAATCAAGCCAACCTTTGATTACAGTGATAATGCGCAGGACCATAATGATAACCTGCTGCTAGACTCTGACTCTTCAATATGAACAAACAGATCTGACGATAAAAGCAGAAGTGAAAAATAGTGACAACTTGAGTGTGAAAATTTTGTTTTTGTTTTTTAAATTAAATCTAGGTGGCCCTAAAATCTAAAAGATCTATTTTTTTCCAAAATGGATAAAATCAGTCTTGAAAAATATGTATAGAAATATGCATGTAAAGTTTTGACCAATGACACAGTTGCTATACACAACCACAGTGAATTTCAAATCAAACAATCAAGATTTGATCGAAAAGCAAACTTGGCTTAATTCAAGGAGTTTAACAAAAGTTTTAACTGTTAAGGAATTACAGCCATTTAATACACAGTCCTCTAATTTCATAGGCTAAAAAGAAACTGGATAATTGATTGACAAGCAGTTTTATGATTAGGTCAGGCCTGTTCCTTCATTCTTCCATGACACATTAAATAAGAGAAAAGCTCTGGGGTTGATTCCAAGAGTTGGGCTTGCATTTGGTAGCTGTTCACTGGATCACTAAAAAGCCTAAAGAGATGCTGAAGAATGTGAAGGAGACCATTTTTAGGGTGAAAAAGCCAAATTAAACTTCTCAGAGAGTAAGGCATCTCCAAAAAAAAGAAGTTGATCCAAGTATTAAAATGAACCACATATTTAAAATAACAACAAATATTTAAAGCTGAAACAGCAAAGCACTTTTAATAAACAATAAGATACTCTTTGTCAGGTTCAATAATGATTTGACAATAATGATTTTATTTTAATAAGGAAAATGTTGCCACGTTACCTCAGTGAAGTCCAGCAGCATTCCTGTGGTTGGATCTCTGACAACAGACAGTCCCGAGTGAAGCGGAGATGGACAACAGTTGAGCAGAGAGTCAACGTCAACCTTCCTCTGGGTCACCCTGATGAGAACAGCAACACACACACACACACACAAAAATCACATCTTTAAACATATGTTGATTTTAACCCAATAATAATTACAATATCAGATTTGACTTTCCCCCCGTAGACACGTTAGATTTCAGGAAGCAATGATGTCAAGAAACTCTCTTAATTATTTAGTGAAATCAATAAATATGCCTATTAGTGTTTTTTTTAATTAGCAATATAACAAACATAAATACTTGAGAAACTTCTGGAAGGCAAAGTCTTTGTCGTGTATAGGAAGCCATGCAGGGTCTCTTAAAAACTGTTTCTCTACTTCTGTCTCCAGGTTCAGGTTTGTGGGAGGAAGCCCGTGAGGGAGCTGTGGATGGAAAAAAAAAGAGATCAGAGAGACATCCTGAAGAGCCACATAAACAAAACAAGTCAAATAATTCCCCTATATTTACATAAGTTATAAATGAACACCATCAACTATCCCCCAAAGATAAAACACAATAAAATCTTATTTAATATAAGCAATCAGCTAAGGTGAAACTAAACCATAATGTTAAGTCACTTAGATAATATGAAATTTTAATAAGCATCACTTTGAATAAGTTCTGAAGAAGCTAAATGTGCTAGATTAGGTGACTTGAATACAAAAATGTATGGGTAAAGCAATTGTACAAGGATTGGCTTTATTTGTTTTTGTTTTTATTTTGTTTCTTGTATCTAAAGTAATTCTCATTAGGAAACAAATAAATTAAATATTTTAAAGTCTTTGGGTCAACCCCTCGATTTGTATCTACTCCCGTGTTTATTTCAGAATGGGGAAAAAGTAGGTCTACATAGGTTTTCACTCACAGTGCATAATCATAATACAAGGGAACAGGGCTTTAGTCTTAAAAAGCTCCACTGCAACGGCATCAGTGATTTCCAATCACAAGCCCGGAAGCATGCCATTATCGTTGAGTTGAAGAATTCTTAATCCTTTACATTAGGTTGTAACACAGACCAAATCATTTTATTGGACTACAACTTAGCTAAAATAGTATGAGTAAACAGTATCTTACTCCTTACTGACCGTGCTATGTGGAGGTAAAGACTGGCCGGGCACGGGGTGTGTGATAAGCTCAAACCTGCCAGAGCATCCCATCTCCAGCAGGGACATGGGCAGATCCATGGGGCCCGGAGGGGGCACATCTGCAGAGAGACAACATAAAGAGTCTGAATGGATGAGCAAGCACACATTCACGCAGGCTGCATTAAAAAGATGAAGAAAAAGACTGTCAGGTTAAATTAACCATTTATCTGGTCGTATTTATTCCGTAAATGCTTAACGGATATTACCACACTTACTTGCTGATTAGCTAAATATTAAATCTGTGCTTTATGAGGGTGCAGAAAGAAGCTACTCTGTTAGCCATAGCATCATAAGCTACATCAATGGAGCTAGTTAACCAAAAATAAACATAATACAGTTAGATATTTATAATTATTTAAGGAGCGGGCATGACAAATTACAACCCACAACGTACTTAGTCTATCCATGCCCCCACAGTCGTTAACGAAAGCTAAAAGTTGCCACAAAGTAGTTGCTGCAGTGGCCACGGAAGTTGCCAAAATTGACAAGCGGAAGTGGCTAGCAAAAAACTGCTCGACTGAAACGCAAAGACATAAAATTCTTTAAAAAAATATTACAAAGACTTTTATAAGATAAAATGTTTTATAAGTTAGAAATATCGTTTTATGTACTTTTTAAAATAATATTATAAACTTTTTTGCAAAAACAAAACAAAACATAAAGAGAACAACGTCACATTTACGCGCCGGCGTTATTCTTCCTATTAGTCATTGCAACTGTTTGAAGCAGGTAAGCGATTAAAACAGATTCAAATAATGGACATTTCTTTATTTTATCGCTCCTGTAGGACTTCACTGGTATCTTGATATCGAGGTAGACTTCTGATTTACACCCTGCCTGGATTGAGTGAACAGTTTTTTTATTTTATCTGAAAGAAGTCGAGTTGTGGATTCTGGCTAATTAGCTTGTGGCCAGCTGGTGGTGGTAAATCAATAGGGGAATCCGTTATTTTTTGTTTACCTCTCTTAAAATAGTATTTTTTTTCTTCTTTCATTAAAACATGTTTTCTGCATTTTTAGTGATTGCCATCATGGTGGTGTTTCCGAGCTCGCTGACGGAGGAAGAGGAGGCTTTACAAAAGAAATATGCTAAACTCAAGAAAAAGGTATGTAAGGTTTTTGGTCTGTACTAAATTGTGGAACATTCCAAACAGGAAACCATTCCTTTTTCATAATATAAGCTTCCTCTTTGCTACACTATACAGAGATTTAACATTTCATCCCGCTTCCAACATCGAAGACACACGTGAATATGTAAAATAGCTATACCGAAGACTAAAATAAAGCTTTGTATGTACACTTTTTACCTCTCTATTCAGAAAAAGGCACTGGTTGCTTTGAAAAAGCAGAGTTCAACCAACCAGACAAACCAGAGTGGCTTGAAACGGAGTAAGTGCATCCAGCTAACTGCTGGATTTTTATTTTATTTTATTTTTTGACTCAATCACTCTGGTCTTTCTTATAATAAGGCTTTAATAGAAGTAAACATCAACATTATAATCTGAAGCACCAGCAATAACTGGAAAAATCTGACTTGTCATATATGGGCCTCATAGGTTTATACTGTAAAATTTAAACATAACACCAGTAGAATATTTGATCTAATCTAAGACATGTATTTTTTTTATTATTGTTCATTGGAGTGGCTTGTTTTAAACACTGGTTGTACTGTTATTTACTTTTTTTTGTCTGTTTCTTTTCTTTGTCAAAGCACTGTCAGACCAGCCTGTTGTTGACACTGCAACAGCAACAGAACAAGCAAAGATGCTCATCAAGTCAGGGGCCATCAGTGCTATTAAATCTGAGAATAAAAACTCTGGATTTAAAAGGTCTCGAATGCTGGAAATTAAACTCAAGGTGGGATGTCAGTAAATACATTGCATGACCTGTAATTCTTATTTCTGGCATCTACGAGCAGTTGTGAAATTATTATTAAACTCTCCTCCTCACATGTGGTGGATTTTTGCTCTTCATGTCTCACAGGACCCTGAAAAAGGCTCAGTTCCTGCTTTCTTACCATTCCAAAGGAGTGTCTCGACAGATGAAGACCAGCCTGAGGTATAATACAGGACATTAAGCATTGCTTTACCACTTTGTTTCTGTTAAATTTAATATTGTCATATTTTTTTGGTTTCTTCTAGTCTGGAAAAAGAGCCCACAGGAAGTCTCTGTATGAGAGGTAAATTCCAAATCCATAATGAACAGCATGTTTAATATGCCAAAATTCTGTATCTGTGGGTCTAACTTGGTTTCTTTGTTTTCTGCTGCAGCTTTGTTAGTTCAAGCGACCGATACCGGGATGAGGACGAAGGAGGCAGCATGTCATCCAGCCGGGACATGGAGAGAGACAGAGAGCGCGAGCGGGACCGTGACCGAGATCTGGATAGAGAGCGGGAAAGGGAGAGAGACAGAGAACGGGACAGAGATCGAGACCGAGGCAGGGAAAGAGACAGGGAACGGGAACGGGAACGAGACAGAGACCGAAGCCGAGACAGGGATCGAGACCGGGAAAGAGAGAGAGATGGACCCTTCAGACGTAAGTAACCATTTTCTGTTATGTGAACTTTAGACCTAATGTTTGTCTTTTTGCATTTTTTATTTCCATATCTTCAGAAAAAAAATCAGATGGGGCGATTGTGGTTCAGGGGGTTGGGAAGCTCATCTTGTAACCGGAAGGTTGCCGGTTTGATCTCCAGCTCTGTCTGTCTTTGTCGTTGTGTTCTTGGGCAAGACACTTCACCTACCGGTGTTGGCCAGATGGTGTGATATGGCAGCCTCGCTTCTGTCAGTCTGCCCCAAGGCAGCTGTGGCTACAACAGTAGCTCGCCTCCACCAGTGTGTGAATGTGAGGGTGAATGAATAGTGGAATTGTAAAGCAATTTGAGGGTCTCGAAAAGCGCTGTATAAATGCAACCCATTATTATTTAGATGTGGTTGGCCAAGGCTTGCTTATCTTTTGTAATGTACTATGTCAAGAGTTTACAAATTCATCCTTGACCTAGTCTGCTTATTTCTAATCTTATTGATAGGTGTCAAAAGGTCAAAATCAAATTAGGGGTTAAGAAATTTTAAGGCTGATTGCCTTACAGACGAAACACTAACCAGTTCTAACCAAAGATTATGAACATGCTGTCAGAGAAACCTGTTGGAAGATACAAGAAGAGAAAAGATGTGTTAATATAATAGTTAAGGAGAGGGTAGGTGCTCAGTTCATCGTGGGAGGTCCCCAAGTAGCCTTGGGCTTTAAAAACTGAGGGATTGTTCAAAATACCTGATCCAGACCTGAGCACAAACTAATCTAGTCTGCATTTTCTCGAGCAAGTGAAGAGAAGCTAACTGGAGAGTAATATGATCTCTCTCGGATTCCTATCACTGCTCTTGCTGCAGTGTTTTGGATCATCGTTCTTTTCAAAGTGGTTATTTGAAAGAGGTTTAAAGAGGTTTCCACTGTGATATTCGTAAAAGATCCAAAAATAGCCCTGGTTTGTGTACTTCTAGAAAGCTTTGTGGGAACAGCTTTGCTACAAATCCAATTATTGGCAGTTATAAAGTGGAATTAGTTTGTGGAAACGTGTTGACCAAAAAGTACATGTTAATACAATGAAGTCACTTATTCTGTACACAGTGCTGCTTCCATACTTCTCCAGTAATTTTTTATCTTATTTTTTAGTTAATTTTTCTGTAATACTTATGGAAGAATAAAAAACAAGCTACATTAAAAAAAACATTGCTGGTTTATGATTTGTCCCTGTCTGCTTTTTTCACTCTCAGGGTCAGACTCGTACCCAGAGCGCAGAGGAGTGCGAAAGGGGAACACCGTTTACGTTTATGGCTCTGGGCTCGGCGAGGACAGCCTGCGCTCGGCTTTCTCTCAACACGGAAACATCATCGATCTCTCGATGGACAACCCACGCAAGTAAGGAGGCTTTAAACAAAACTGTGTGCTCATAAGTGTCATTTCTGCCTGCATTTTCATCCAGTAATATAAATAGTGTAACGATGATTTATTCTTCCTTTTCTGTTTTGTTCCTCTGTCCAGTTGTGCATTTATCACTTTTGAGAAGATGGAGTCTGCAGACCAGGCTGTTGCTGAGGTTGGTGCCATCTTTCTTTCTGCCACCCAGCTGTTATGTCTATTGTGTTTGTTTTTTTTTGTATTTTTTGTTTCAGGTATTGATTTGGTGAATGTCTAAATTGCAATACAGGCAAAGCTGTACCACAATAAGACTTTACATCTTCTTTGATTAGGTGCATGGTCAGCATGATCCCTCGAGTTGGCATAACGTTATCATACTGTGGCCCAGACAGTGGTTAAAACGATTAAAGAATTTGGAAACTCCTTCAAAGGACAGTTATCTTATTCAGTTGAATACAAGCAGCTCAGGGAGGACAGTATATCTTCCAGCTACCTGGGTGGTCTCAATACGGATTACTGCTTGGCTTCAAAAATGAGCATCTTCAGTCTAAGAAATCATCCAAAAAATCCAATTATTAATTTAAAGGGGGGGAAAAGTAAATATGACTCTTTGGTATGTCCACAAACATGCAGACGCTTTGCCCTTGTGGCCTTCATCAGAGCACAATAATGACTTAATGATAAAGACTGGCTGTAGTTTTACAGGCGCCTGGTTTATTTCTACACAGCAGACTAAAAGGCTGAACTGGCTTTGCTGTTTCTTGTTTCACAGTTGAATGGAACCACGGTGGGAGACGTTCACATCAAAGTCAGCATCGCCAGGAAGCAGCCGATGCTGGACGCTGCCACTGGCAAATCTGTGTGGGCTTCACTGGGTAAATACAGCACTCGTATTGTGCGTTTAGACACTGATCAAACAGCTTGTGTGTCTACACAGCGTGGATTAACCGTCACCCCTATCTTTCCTTTACAGCCGTGCAGAACAGCACTAAAGGCTCCTACCGGGACAAAAGGAACCAAGTGGTGTACAGTGAAGATCTTTTCCTGGGATGAAAAGTCCATGTTTTTGTTGCTCTGTTTCTGAGCTGCTAACCTGCTGCATGTGCTTTGTAGAAGACAAAAGATTATCAGTAGCCTTTTTGATCAGAGCATTGTAGTTACTCTAGGCTGGATGTAATGCTACATATGCAGCTTTGCATGTGAAACTACACATCTGAGCTCAAAAAGTAAAAGAATTGTATTTGTGAATGTTTTCTTTTGTGTAGGTCACTCATTCATATAAAAAAAAAACATGTGACTTCTAATTTATATATTAAATGACTCAGTTTTGACTCTAAAAGTACCTTCTAGAAAGAAACATCTTGTCTTCTGAGATGTGCCCTGCTATCTGTTTTCATGGAAAAAAGTAGAATCATTATCCTCATTGTCAGCTTCATGTTTTTTATTCTTGGACTCTTCTGGAGTAGAATTGTATGAATCTAACCCTTTCTTATCAACCATTCAGCTCATGCTCTACAATAAGCCAGTTTAGCTCCTGTCCTTCAAATTGACTTTCTTCTGATTTGCTACTCCTTGCAAAAAGGTGTTGGTGGGGTTTTAGTGGATTAACAGTAACTCGAAACAGAGAAGTTTCTCTCTAGCTGTTTTATTTACACTCATTCACAGAGTCTTTGACTTGCAGTCAGTCACTGCGCTGACTCCACGTACAACATATTCAAGTTGAAGACTGCAGTTCTGAGTCAAAAACAATGTTAAAACGAACACTTTACACAGTAGGAAAAGCACAAGTGTGAATAATAAAAAATATGGACTGTTAAAATTTCCTCTGCTTTGGCTTCGGGGTCCTGGTATTGTTCATGCAGACTCATTGTCACAAACTAAACAGAGCCATCAGATATTTTTATACCAGTGTTTTACTATAATGTCAAGTAACATTTTTTTTCTTCCTTTTTGCTAAAAAAAAAAAAAGCTATATGTGAAAAGTCTTTTATTTGGCAGCCAGAATGTAAAGGCATTTATTTTTTAGCACACACTTAATTTCCACATTGTGTTGACACTGATCACATGAAGACCAAATGTAACTGCAACAAGCCGTCAAGCCTGAAGTCTGTAACAAGACTTATTACTCAGTAACCAGACATTCTTGCTCCTCCTCTCGTATTCTCCCAGCTGCTCCTCTTGCTCTCTCCCTCTCCTCCTGCTCGTGTAGGGAGTTCTGCCCCGTGGTTTTGCCGTGCTGCTCCTTCAGGTGCCGACGTAAGGCGGGCTTGTGGGCAAAGTGGGCGTGACAGTAAGCGCAGCGATGAGGCCGCTCGCCACTGTGGAGGTTCATGTGGTCTATCAGAGTGGATTTTTGGGTGAACGTCTTGTAGCACAGGGGGCACTGGTGCGTTTTGCCGGCCCCTCTGTGCACGGCCATGTGCCGGGTGAGGTTCGTAGAGTGGTGGAAGTGCTTCCCGCAGCAGGGGCAGGCATAGAGCAGGTGAGTGGAGCGGGAGTGGATTGCGAGGGAATGGGCTGAAGGGAAAGTCATGTTGCAGTGCTCGCAGATTACAGGGCCAGCTACGCTGGAAGTAGACCCCACCACGGCAACCGACTCATCGCTGCCTTCGTTTGTTCCAACAGTCGTCAACCCTGAACTCCCTTCACCAGCACCACAAGCAGACTCTTCCAGGGAGAACTGGTTAAGACTGTTAGCGGGTATCGGTGAAACCTTTTCCCCCTGTGTGCTGCCCATGCCGAAGTCCAACTCTGGGATCTCAACCGTGACAATATTTCTTGATGCCCTCAGTCCTTCTTGGCTGTAGTCCAGGCCAAAGCCACCTCCAGCAGATGTAAGATACCAGAGATCCTGGTGTTGGGTGATGCCTATAGGTCTTTTCTCCTGAGATGACACCCACCTTTTTCTTTTTAAACCCCTCCCCCTTCCCCTTCCTCTGCTATGGCCAATATTAGTCTCAGAGATTCTTCGACTTAGAACGCGGAGACTTTCTGCTGAAAACTCTCCAGAACTGAGACCTGCTGGATTCAAGTCATACTCGCCACTTTCTCCAATCACAACTTCTTCTGTCTCTGAGAAGTTGGCGCCTTGAGGTACCTCAGAGGGAGCTCCTTTTTCCTCCTCCCTGTCTCTGTCAGTGTGCTCATTTTCAGAAATATACACTCTTAACATATTGTAGTTCTCCTGTCTGGCCTCTTCATCCTCATCTGATGCATGGACCTGTAAGAGAAGTGCAGACTTGGTGAGGTGTCTAAGGCTACAACTAAAGATGCCCGGAAACTACCAGAATATCCATCAAAATACCCATGTGTGCTTCAGACTGCTTACTCCAAACCACTTTTAACACTACTCCCAAAAAGGTGAGATCTGACGACCTGCCCAGTACGCTTAATGATGATTTTTTTCAGGATTTTTCTTGTTCTTTCAAAAGCGTATTCTTTGCTTGAATAAATTAAATACCACTTTAGAAAAATAGGACACATGAGCAAAGGCTTCGGTAAATTGTGAGGATTTTTTTTTTATCATTATCCTTAAGGTCTTTTCTAGCTCTATTCATTAGGATGGACACCTCTGCAACCTTCATCTCCTTAATTGGACCACATGGCTTCAAGTAGCTTTAAGGGAAGCTGTTAGGACTGAAGTTCACTGAATGTTTCCAGGCTGCACCGTGAGTGATTAATCAGGGGGGTAACAGTGTAGCAGATACCAGAGGCCAAAACAGCTCCATCTCACAGGCTAACATTCCCCATGCTTGGCCTAAACCCGACCTCTGACTCTAAACCATAAAAGTGACAAACTAAACACTAAACACGTGCAAGAAGAACCTTTTCGTCTCCTTACAGAGCGATACGTCGGGGTGAGTTATGGCAGATTTTGGCAGGACTGTGCAGAACCAACAGGATAAGAAAGTTCAACCAAAGGATCATTTGTACAACTGAAAAATCAGAAACTACAACATGTTCTTTAGGATACAGAAATGACCACAAATATCATTTTTATTCTATTTTGAGTAAAAAAAAAATGGACTGCCATCCTATTCCAATCTAATTTCCTATACCCCTCCTCACAGAGACATTTCTTCTGAGACTGCATCCCCTCTGAGGAGACATCTCCCCATGTCTCCACCATAAATCCGTACGCACACCAGAAACGGAGCAAAACTTAACTGAAAAAGAACAGCATTCAAATATATATAGTGTTTGTAAGCCAAATTATATTTCAGAAAATGCTACAGTCGGGATAATTGACAGTATGATCTTTAATCTGTTAACCAATGCTAGAATAAGAACTAAATTTTTTGAATTACAAATAAACTACACTTTATTTTACTTTGTACAAAAATGAACTAAAGTAAAAAATATACAGGAAATGTGTAAACCAGCCCAGAGCCTTTGGTACATGACAGCAACATTCCGAGTGCAAGTCAGCTCTGTCGCCGACAGCATTCACTTAGCCGGCAAGGCGTCTTATTTTGAAAATTGACTGTGTTCTCTATGCAGTTTCTCTGTCTGACTTCCTGTCCACAAAAGGCCCCTATATGACAATTCAAATTCCCTAAAAGAAACACTGAAAGCAATAAAAACTAAACTGAAATGCACAAACCTAACCGGGAAGTGAACTGAAACCAAATTCACCTGAAAAATAAATAAATTAAAAAGAATAAAAAATGTAAAAGTAATGGGCTGCTTATATCCTCTTTACTGAGTAATAATGTTAGAAATTTTGTTATGATCGACTTTAAATTATCCTTAAAATTAATCTTTTTCCTTACTCACAGAAAAGTCAGTTAGTCTAAATTATTTTACCAGACATCATGACAACATCCTATGCACAAGTACAAGTGATCTAAAATGTTATTAGAAAAAGAAATACCTTAATGAAGCCCTCATCCAGTGCAGCACTGTCATCATGCAGCTGACTGCTTCCCTGAGCAGACAATTCGCCGTTGCTCTCCTCCACCGAGCGCACTACGGGGCTGTGGGAGTGCACAGGGGAAGGCTGCCTAGGTGGAGGTGATGCGACTGAATGGACACTGCCGCTGACGATCACTGGCCTGGTTTCAGTTTCCTCTGTGGGCGTCTAGAAAAAGGATAAAATTTGGATGTTTTACGCTGATGTCAGCATTGTTAATATGGAAATTTCCTGTAGCATATTTTATATCCTACAGTAGGTTATATATATCCTATAGGACATTTATATTTTTTGTGTCATTGTCAAATCAGTTTCTTGATGTAAAATTCACTGTTGCCAACAGGAGCAGCACTAATGGGATCCCCTTAAACTGATTTTTAGTTTTAGTGTCCTTATTTTCCTCTAAGTTAACGATTCTGTCACATGACGTCATGTTTCATACTGACAGACGATGGCGCTAAACGTGTTTTTAAAATTTTAAGCACTTCTTTCGTAAAGCCAGCTTCACGGACAGTTTTACATCTATGTCGCATTTTGAGACCAGCGCCTGTAAATTAGCCTTTATATGTGTAACGTTTCATGTCCCCTTTAAGATAAGCAGTGTGTGATCTGGCGAAAATGTATGGCATCACTGTGTTGACATAGGGCGTTGTGTTGAAAAAATAAAAAGTGTGTTGTGCAGCTCTCTCTGTGCCCTTTCACGTGATATACTACTCAATATAGTTGCTTGGAATTTAACCTTGGGTGCTTACAATAACACTCAAGGTTAAATGTTAACCCAATCAAGGTACTCAAAATTGTGGGTAGTATAACGTTTTTACTGATTTTCACATTTGGTGTGACCTTGACCTTGATATTGGTAGGCAGCTATAACAGCTGAACTTGATTTTCACCTAAATTAAACAGCTCGAGCTGTTATTGGTATCTACCATCTCACAAAATTTGAAAATTATATCTTGAAAACTGTGGATGCTAGACTGCCAAAAAACTGAGATAAATAAACTGAACCGAGTACATACAAACAGGATTACAGAAAATCTAGTAAAACTTTATCAAGTTTTGCAAGTTCTGAGAATGTGCACACAGCTTAGGGTGAAAAAGGTGCAAGATTTCCAGTTGAAAAACCTGTAATCAGAAAATAAAAAAAATTATAGTTGGACTGCTTTATGTGCTAAATTACTAAATAAATATTAATAATTAAACTCCAGGTAAGAAAGCAGGAAGAAATATAATTAATGTCTACTGACTGACCTTAGATTGACTGGGGTTCTTCAGCTGGACATATTTCTCCAGAGCTCCTCTGCAGCGCTCTACGATGTGCTCCATCTGAAGGTAGCTGGCAGCCGTCAGGTAGTTTACGATCTCCTCTGGGTTGAACTGCAGGATTCCAGTGTAGCAAGACTGAAGCAGATCACACACCACTGTGGAGCTGTACAGCATCGACACCTGGAGAAAAATCATGAACACAGAACAGCTTCATTTAATATGAATAGGAGCCATAATCTCACATGTGCTGATGGGGGCCTACCTGAAGCCTGGACGATGGGTTGAGGAGGAATTGATCTCTCAGAAAGGGTGAGCAGGCAGCCAGCACCACCTTATGTCCCCTGAACGTCTGGTTGTTACTGGCCACGATGGTGATGTCGCAGAAATGCTGGCGGGATCTCAGTGAATTCATGTGCTTCAGGGTCATGTTCCCATGTCCCGGGAGCCGGAAAAACACCAACTCCATCTTCTGAGGAGAAACAAGAATCTGTAGGTGATTTCACTTCGTTAAATACGTACAGGTGAGCCTTTCATAAAAGATTAACAACACAAATCAGTTATTAGACTCACACAGTGTAATGTGATGAGGGTTTAAGAAAGGATATCATATCACAGGTTTGTATTCTGTTTATACTCAAGTGTCCACACTACAAGGTCAATGCTAGGAGCAAAGATTTGGAAACCGAAATCCCAGCAGAGGATTGGAAATCAGCTTGTGCTGGGATGGATGGATGGATGAATAGATAGACCAAGACAAGACCAAGACAAGAGGGTAGGGCTGTTCGATATAACGATATATATCGGATGAGGATATAAAAACGTCGATCGTTTCATTTTACGCTATCGTTTGTTTTGTGCTGTTGCAAAATAAACTGTTTACGGCAATATTTTTTCATCGTTTGATGGTCACTGTAGTGGCTATATTAATTTCCTAAAGTTCTCTCTTTCTCTTATATTTAATATAACCACACTACAGACGGACAAGTGCCTGTTTTTATGCGTTGTCGTTAGCAACAGCAACGGTAAAACCATTCGCGTGTCCGCTTGTTTATGTTCCACATAAACCTTTCACAATAAAGCTCAAGATCCTGTTGAGACTTTTCAAAATAAACTGAATCACGTGAAAGATGCAGATTTACGGATGAGAAGTAAAAAAAAGAGCCGTCAGGTGCTAAAAAATAAACCTTAGACTCAAACGTTAGAACAGGCTTTTCCCTGCAGCACGCCGTGTAATAAATACTCACAAAGAAAACGGTGGCCGTTACAACCTATGTCTAAAAATGTGTAGTTTAATGCATTGGTAAAACACTCGACTCTAGATACACGACGCCCAGCTGGAAACACTTCAGCTACCCGAGATTCACAGAATTTACAGAAAATGTAAAATTTCTGTGATTTATATCGTTATCGGACGATAGATGTTTTATATCGGGATATGAGATTTTGG
This sequence comes from Haplochromis burtoni, assembly GCF_018398535.1. Lineage (NCBI taxonomy): Eukaryota > Metazoa > Chordata > Actinopteri > Cichliformes > Cichlidae > Haplochromis > Haplochromis burtoni. The sequence goes on along the minus strand of NW_024582561.1, from coordinate 1,008,922 downwards.
TCATATCGCACAGCCCTAACAATATGTATGAGTCTCAACAAACTCAAGAAAACTTCAGATCCATGAGAAACAACCCAAAGAGTACAAAGAGCTACTGAGATCTACTCAACACCTGAGGTGTGATCAAAATGTCCAGAAACCTGCCAGTAATAACCCTAAACCTGGCTGATCTGCCCTTCGGGGTTATCATCTTCTGCACCTCTGATCTGGCCTCAGCCCAGCTGCTTTTTATGATAACTTCCTGACAGACACATTGCCCGCTCTTTCAACCTAACTGGATAACCCTAACTAGATATCGTTTAATACTTTTAAGTAATCAGGTAAAGTCTATGATTTTTTAAAATGTGCCTGTTCCCGGAAACTTTTCTCTGACTTCAAAGACACACTCATTAAAGACTCTCTTTTAAATTGCTGGCTTTATTATTGGATAGCTGAAATGTGGTCCAATTATAGGAGTATTTTATGTATTATTTTTTTTCTAAATAAAATACAGACTGGCTTTTTCTGTAAATATTTTGTTTATAGAGGACTGACAGTGACAAAAAGCACCTCCTTCAGCTGCACATTTCATAAAAATCACACACACCTTCTGGTCTCAAAGTGTGTAACAAATGTGGAATGTGTTACAGATAATGAGATCAAACAAGGACAATGCAATACTGCCTATTGCCTAATAAAGGAAGCTTCCTAAAAAGAACAAAGCGCTGCAGAACAGGAATCAGCTGATGGTTTGTTTGAATAACAAATCTTTAAAGGGGAAATGAAACGAAGAGATCAAAGTGATGACTGTTAATCATCTGCTCAACTGACACTAGGATCAATTACTAATCTGTTATCAAAATAATCAGTTTCATTGATTGTTTTTTGCCTAACAAAAGGCCAAACATTCTCCAATACTGACCAGCCAGTATTTTTTCTATACATCTTAGGGTTTTAGATTTTTAAGGTGGAAAAAAAAGTTCTGATACTTACTGGCCCATATTCTTTCTTTTGTTGGGTAACTGTTTCATGTTTAGATCTGTGATTATTGGTGTGAGAGAAAGAAATTAAAATGCCACATGACCATTAAAACCATTAATTTGGCAAATAATTGTCTGAAGAATACCTTCTTATCTTCACAAAATCTAACTAATGTGAGTAAACTCCTTTTCTGTAAGACTGAGCTAACAGTCTTGAGTCTCCCCTGATTTCTTTATATTTTACTAGGAAAATGGGAAATGGGTGCAGCGATTTATTAAAATGTATGCAAACTTCCATGGAAAAGCAATAAAAAAGGGGAAAACAGAGCTTGTACATTCTAACAAGCTTTAAAGTCAACATTTGGTAAGATCAGGCTGAACTCTCTTAAG